>NW_022994320.1:0-65244 GCF_012275295.1 Melopsittacus undulatus | reverse complement strand
TTTGTGTGTAATTAGAAAGCCAGAACAGTGCTGCAAGTAAGTGGAGCGATGCATGATACCCACAAAAACCCTCACCATAACAGCTCCTGCTGGGCTACCAAGGTGTATCTGCCCAGCAAACATTGCAGAGGGGATGCAGTGCTTGGCTGGGGTGCTTCTGTGGCTTTCAGCTCTGAGGAGGGCAAGTGGGATGAGCAGAGAGGAAGAGGATCCCTGGCTCAGTGGGGCTGGATGTCTTGGTGGGTCATCCCATAACCTGTGGTGCCCCACACACACTGCATGACTGTAATCTTGTTGCTGCTCTTGCCTCTCAGACCAGCAGCCATTTCATAGAGCACATGCCCAACTGCCGACAGTGATTACTGCCAAAATTTGGAGGTGAGGGGCTAGGCAGCAGGGGCTATAGATCACTACGCTCTTCTCTGTATTCAAGCCTATATGGTGAATGAATTTATATCCTATTTAGGGTATTTTTCTTTTTTTCTCTGCTTGATTTACAGAACAAAAGAACCATGAAAGATGAGTGGAGTAATCCTGAAGCTGGTGTGCACAGGTCTGGGCTCCCCTGTACCTTTCTGCATCCTTTCCAACTAAAAATACCTCAGGGGTTGCTGAAACGTCCAAGGGAGTTTGTCCCTCAGCAGATCCCCCGAGGCTGGCCCCGCAGCTCACTTGAGCAGTGCGCTGGAGCTGGAGTCAGCTCAGCTTCCCATTGCACATGGGGAAATTCAAGCACCTTGGAGAAACTGATAGGTGCAAGGACAGAGGGCCCCAGTCAAAGTCTCTGCGTAGTGTTGTGTGTACGTATGTGTATGCATGTGTGTGCATGAGTACGCACGTAGGCATGCATGTATGATTTGCCGAGGTATATTCAGAGAGAAGCCTTCAACCCCGGAGAGAGGGAGAACTGCGGGCCTTAGTTCCGAGCCGCGAGAGCCACCGAGGGAGCCTCGAGCCCCGCCAGGCCTTGCCCGGGAGCCGCAGCTCCGCTGAGGAGAGCAGGGACTCACAGGGGGCGGGGCCGTCCCTCCTGGCCCCGCCCTGAGCGGGGAGAACCCGGCCCGGGGAGCGAGCGCTCGGGTGAGGGCAGGGCCTGCTCTGGGAGCTCTGCTCAGGGAGCTCTGCTGTGGCTGCCCCGGCGGTGGCAGCGCCGGCACCAGACAGAGCGGATGGGAGGGGAGGCTGCAGCGGGGAGCTCGGGGGGTAGAAAGTGCCTGCACTGGAGTCGTGAGGGGAGGGTGCGCCATGGGCAGGGCTGCACTCGGTGCCCTGGTGGAGGCCTTCCTGCAGCAGGGGCTGAGCTGCGGGGCACTGTCAGTAGCTGAAAGGTGTCAGGGGAGCTGAGAGGGAGCTGGGCTGCTTGCTCCAGGCCCGAACTGTGCAGGGGCCACAGGCGTCCACCATAGCGCTTACAGGAAAGGAGGAGAGCAGTAACCCAGGGAGCTGGGAGCTCGTAACAAAACCAAACCAAACAAAAAAAAGCCCAAACCCAACCCCAAACAAAAACCAAACCAACAAAAAAAGGAGGAAGATGACAATTAAAAGCAAGGGGCTTCCTCCAAAATCTGATGTCCCCACCCAGAACCACTTCCCAGTTCTGTAGGGGGCTGATGAGGTAACAGACACCTCACCCACATGAACACCCTGCTGGTGCACCAGTAAAGAGGATCACTATTGCCGCCTCCAGGAAAACATGGCAGGTCATAGTCGTAGGTGACTGTACTTTGAAATGCACAGGTGATGAGTAAAGAGAGAGCTTGTGGGCCAAGGTCAAAGGGAGAACAGCTATGGGAAACATTACTGTGGGGATCTGTTCCAGACCACTTGATAAGGACTCTCTGATTGAAGTGCTCTACAGACAGGAGCACCCTCACGCTCACAGGCCCTTGCCCTCATGGGGGACTTCAACCATCCTGATGCTAGTTGGAGAGATGGTATGGACCAGCACAAGCAATCCAGGAGGTTCCCTGACTGTGTGGAAGACAACTTCCTTTTGCAAGTGGTAGAGGGGCCAACAAGGAGAGCTGCCATGCTTGACCTCGTGCTCATCAACAGGGCGGGGCTGGTTGGGAATGTGATGCTCCATGGGAGCCTTGGCTGTAGCGACCATGAGATGGTCAAGTTTGAGATCCTCAGGACAGTGAGAAGGGCACACAGGAAGCTCACTGCCCTGGACTTCAAGAGAGCAGACTTTGGGCTCTTCAGGAGCCTGCTTAGTAATGTCCCATGGGATATAGCCCTAGAGGGAAGGGGGCCCAAGATTGCTGGATTATGTTCAAGCTGTTCCAAGCTCAAGAGTATTGCATCCCAACTAGAAGAAAATGTGGCAGGAGGCCAGGAGACTTCCATGGATGGTTAAGGAGCTGCTGAGGGAACTTAGAGGGGAAGAAGGAGCTTACAGAAGGTAGAACTGACAATAGGTGGCCTGAGAAGAATTAGAGCGATGTTGTCCAGGAAGCCAGGGACCAGGTCAGGAAAGCTAAGGACCAGTTAGAATTAAATCTGTCAAGTGATGTGAAAGATAACAGAAGGGCTTCTCTAGGTATGTAGTGAATAAAAGACAGACTGGGGATAATGTGGGCTCTTTCTGGAGGCTAACGGGAGAACTGGCTACCCTGGATTTGGAGAAGGCTGAGGTTCTCAATGACTTCTTTGCCTCAGTCTTCCCTGGCAAACGCTCTGACCACACCATCTGAGTCTTGGAAGGGAGCTGCAGGGACTGTGAGAATTAAGACCTTGGGCCCACTGTAGGAGAAGATCAGGTTTGAGATCATCTTAAGAACCTGAATGTACACAAGTCTGTGGGACCTGATGAAATCCATCTGTGGGTCCTGAAGGAGCTGGTGAAAGAAGTTGCTAAGCCACTGGCCATCCTATTTGAAAAATCATAGGAGTCAGGTGAAGTTCCTGAAAACTGGAAGAAGGGAAATATAACCCCAACTTTCGAGAAGTGGAAAATGGATGACCAAGGGAGCTACAGACCATTCAGTCTCACCTCTGTGCTTGGCAAAATCTTGGAACGGATTCTCTTGGAAAGCATACAAAGGCACATAAAAAACAATGAGGTGGTTGGTGACAGCCAGCATGGCTTTACTGAGGGGAAACCCTGTCTGACCAATTTGGTTGCCTTCTCTGATGGAGCTACAGAACTGATGGATGGGGCAAAGCAGTTGATGCCATCTACCTGGACTCATGCAAAGTGTTTGACACTGTCCTGCACAACATCCTTGTTTCTAAATTGGAGAGACATTAATTTGATGGATGGACCACTCAGTGAATAAAGAATTGGCTGGATAGCCACACACAGAGTTGCTGTCAAAGCTCAGGGTCCAGTTGAAGACCAAGTGGTGTCTCTCACAGGTCGATGTTGGGACCAGTCTTGTTCAATGTCTTTGTCAACGATATGGACAGTGGGATTGAGTGCACCCTCAGCATGTTTGCTGACAACAGTAAGTTATGTGGTTATGTTGATAGGCTGGAGGGAAGGGATGCCTTCCAGGGGGACCTTGATATGCTTGAGAGGTGAGCCGATGCCAGCCTCATGAAGTTTAACCAAGCTAAGTGTAAGGTCCTACACCCAGGTCTTGGCAATCGCAGGCACAGCTGCAGGTTGGTCAGAGAAGACATTTATAGCAGCCCTGAGGACAAGGACTTGGGGGTGTTGTTGGTAAAAAACTTGACATGAGCTGGCTTCAATGTGCTCTCACAGCCCAGAAAGCCAACCATGTCCTGGGCTGCATCAACAGAAGTGTGACCAGCAGGTCAAAGGGGGTGATCCTGCCCTTTACTCTGCTGTCATGAAACCTCACTTAGAGAACAGTTTTAGTGTCATCAACGTAAGAAGGACATGGAGCTGCCGGGGCAAGTTCAGAGGAGGGCCATGAGGATGACAGGGGCTCGAGCACCTCCTGTGTGAAGACAGGCTGAGAATGTTGGTGCTGTTCAGCCTGGAGAAGAGAAGGCTGCATGGAGACTTCATAGCAGCCTTCCAGTATCTGAAGGGGGGAGGCTGTAAGGATGCTGGGGAACAATTCTTCATTAGGGACTGTAGTGATAGGACAAGGGGTAACAGGTTCAAAATTAAATGAGAAGTTTAGATATAAGGAAGAAGTTCTTTACTCTGAGGGTGGGTAAGGCACTGGAACAGGTTTGCCCAATCCTTGTTAATGCTTAATCCTTAGCAGTGTTCAAGGCCAGGTTGGATAGAGTCTTGGGTGACATGGTTCAGTGTGTGCTGTCCTTTGCCCATGGCAGGGGCTTGGAACTAGATGATCTTAAGGTCCTTTCCAATCCTAATTATTCTGTAATTCTATTTTATGATATATGTGCATTGTAACCTAGCCAGCTCAGCCAGGAGTTGGGAGAGGATGGGGTAAGGAAAGCTGTATAGCATATCGAGAGCCTTTTAAGGAGAAAGATTTGGGCTCAGCTAATGATTTAACTTTGCAGCAGATCTGACATAGCACAAAGCCACATATCTCCATGTACTTTTTCACCCAGCTCAGCAAGTGGAAGTTTTAAGCTCTTGACTCCTTCTCTCTCACATCGCACTGCTGTGGGGGCAGCACATTTTTGCACAAACCTGTGCAAAGCAAGGCTGGAGGACCTGGCCCCCCCAGCTTGCCCTCCCTCAGATCCCTGCAGTGCTGCCTTGGGCAGTGGTGGCTAGCAGGTGCTTGGGAATCCACTGTCTACATGCTGGGGAGGAGTTGTCCCTGACCATGGCCCACAAACTTAGGTGGGTGATGCTCTGAATTGAAGTGCACAAAACTGTCCCCTCTCCCTGGTGCCTCTCCCGAAGTTACTAGACAAAATACGGTGCAGCTTTGCTCAAAAATGTATTCCTCTTTCTGTCACCTCCAGGAGGGCACTGGCCTCAGGGTGACCTGTAGTGCAGGACTCTGGTTCAGGTGAGTCCTTGGTGCAGCTCAAGCACTAGCCCCAGTGCTGCTCCTGCTGTTGCTGCTACACTGTGCTGCTGCTGCTCCCTTCTCAGGCATGCTGTTCCATGGGGTTACAGAAGCAGAAAATCAGAAGCATAACTTTAGCATTCAGCAAAGCGGGAGAAAGCAGTTCCCTTTCTAGAGGGAAAAAAAAAGTTTCTTTTTCACAGCCATTTCTCTTGAAAGGGACAATTCTTTGCCTCTCAGGGTCTTGTTTAGAGTATATCCAGCCTCCACCCTGGCCCTTGCCCCTTGACAGTGATTATTGCAATGGTGTGCTGTTGTTTGGCTGTGGTAGGAGTATTTTTACGCATTTGGGGAGGGGACTTCTGCTCTCTGATGCAAGCCAGAAGCTGCTAAACACACTCTCTTCCCCCATTGTTGTCCCCAGCTGCCAGTAGTATACCTCAGTGCAGGCAGCACTCTCCTCTGGAGCCTGCAGGCTCTCCTCCTCCAGCCCTTCCTGCATATCCATCTTCCCATGCCATTGCTGCCCATATGCCTGGTGGCAGTGACCTCTCCTGCAGTGCGCCTGTCCTGGCTTCGCCTGTGACACCCCAGGACTGCAACTGAAAGGGCAGCACGCTGCTTTGTGCCTGAGATCATTTGCTATAGGTGGCAGACAACTGAAGAATCAAAGCTTCAGCTCTGACTGCCTGTGCTGCTCTCCCTGCCAGCCTAAGCTACCCCAGTCCCCAGCCCTGAGCAAAGTCAAGTTCAGGCTGCAAAATGAATCTCAGGCAGGTTGCCCAACTTCTTTAAGACCACACCATATGTCTGGGGCAGAGCTAGGACTAAATCCAAATTTTCCAAATCCCCATTTAATTGCTGTAGTCACAGCACAGTGATGAAGTGTCCTCGGTTTTCAAAACTATTAATGATTTTTAGCACTGGATGTATAGGATCACAGAGTGGTTTGGTCTGGAAGATCACTTAATTCCAATCCCCCCTGCCACGGGCAGACACCTTCCACTAAACCAGGTTGCTCAAAGCCGTGTCCAGCCTGGCCTTGACCACTTCCAGGGATGGAGCAGCCACAACTTCTCTGGGCAACCTGTTCCAGTGCCTCACCACCCTCACAGTAAAGAATTTCTTCTGCATATCTAAACTCAATCTACTCACTTTCAGTTTATAGCCATTCCTCCTTGTCTTATCCGTTGTTTGTGTGCATAGCCCCATGTTATCCCGGTGCCTGAAGTCAGTTGGTGCTACAGCTTCCCACAGGCCCCCCTTGCAAGGGCTGAGCCCACCCCTCGTCCTTTACCAAGCAGGTGGCAGACTTGTCTCCTTCAGACCCTTTTTCCCTCCCCAAACCACATGGGATCCCCTGGGGCTCCTTCTCTTCCCCTTGTTGGTATGGGGCCCAGGGTCCATGGGGCACAGACCTGGACCAGGTCGGGGGTGAGGCGCTTTGCCCGCAGCCACTTCTGGAAGCGTTGCGTGCGGCGCAGGGCACGCTCCAGGCTGCAGGTCTTTGTCTTCAGCAGGGACGTGCAGATGCGCTTGTCGGCCCGGTCATGCTGGTACTTGGAGGTCAGCCGGGTGATGTCAACCATCCGCCAGCTCTTGGCATCGTCAGTGTAGTTGCCCGAGTAGCTGAGCAGGTAGCTGGGGGGCAGCTTTAAATGAGAAGAAAGCCAGGTGTCAAACCTGCCAAACCAAAACGAGAGCCCCACGGAGAGCAGGTTTAGAAGCCACACGGACAGCTGCACAGTGCCAGCACCACCCGCAGTTGTTCCACTGCACTCCAGACCCCTGGGTTTTCTGCCATTGCTCTACAAAGACCAAGTAGCCCCAGGCTGGCAGCCCCAGGCACTGGGATGAGGCAAGCAGACTGAAGCCATCAGCCAAGGAAATGCATTTTTGAGGAGATATCTACCTTCATTTACTTTCTGCCTAAACTGTCCCTTGTCATGAACAGTGCCATGGGGCAGGAGGTGAAACACTCAGATGGGGTCTTTTGGACCACACAGGCAGAGTGTGAGAGAGAGGAAAGGAGGGAAAGAATAGGGCTGCAGGGTTTTGATTCATGGAGAATCCCTGTCATTTTTAAATTTAATTAATCCTGGAGAAAGGGGCCCAGAAAAGGAGTACTCAGCACTTTAAGGGACCCTGCAGAACAAAACCTCATGACAATAAATGTATTTTGGAATATTAAAATAACCCTTTGTCTTGAGGTGGCAGATTTGCTTGGTACTGGGGTCAACAGAGGCCCCCAACAGTGCTGGCTGTATTTTCATGGCCAGGATGTGCGACCTGCCCAGGCAGCAGCAGAGTTTGGGGTGTGATGGGGTGGAACAAGGGGTAGCCATGGAGATCTTGCACTGATTTGCTTCCCCTACACAGGCACAGGAGGGGAGCATATGGGCTGGGTAATTAGGTAATTTTTTTTTGTTTCAGCAGCCCCCTCAGCCCTACCCACACAGACGTCACACATGCAGGAGCTGAGGAGCGTGGTGTCTATTTTGTGAGTATGTCTGTAACCTGCTCTTGGAAAGCAACTAAACTCTGACCTTTGGCTTGGCCAACATCATGCATTCACTGCTTCTAAAACCTCCTACCCTTACCTCTTTGCCCAAGTACGTAAGAAACCACGTCCCAGTTTAATCTCACCATAAATTAAAGCCACTGGTTCAGGAGTGAAAGAGAAGAGGCAAGAAGCTCCCTGCAGGATCAACTAGCTGGAGTTAGATGAAGACATTAACAAATCTAACAGCTGAAGATGATTTTTCCTTTCAACTTCCAGTTGGGAAATTGGCACAGAAGATTTTTTTGGGGGGGATTAATTTCCTCTGATTTCAAGCAAATAACTGACTCAGTGATGCTCAATGATCAGAGACTGACCAGCCTGCTCCCCATGACCCCTCCTGAAGGCAGCACATCTCTCCTTTTCCCCATCAAAGACCCTGTGCAGCTCAGCTCTGGGGCAAACCTGGGTGCACAGGACAGGGGAAAGATGCTCTCCCCAAAATGCTGCTTCAGCGTTTGGCTCTAGCCATGTGCCGCCCTCAGAAAATTTGCTGCAGAGATACAGGCTGACCAGAAGTGGCCCCTTGCATGAACAGGTTGAGGAGAGATTCAGGCATTTCGATCATTTGGGCATTTTGCCCAATATGAAATTTAAACTTTGTTATTATTAGGGTGTCTGACATAAAAATAAACCTTGCTTATTTTGTTTGGGTTTTTTATTTGTTTGTTTGTGGTTTTTTGTGTTTGCTTGTTTTGGTTTTTGGTCTGGTTTTGAGCTGGAACCAAGAGCAGAGAGTAATTGCTATGCCTCACTATGATTTGTTGTGCATCCCAACCCCTCTCAATGCCGAATCTGCAAGCACAGTGTGCCAGGCACGTACAGTAAGAAATAGCTATGGGCTGGGTTTCTCCTTTTCTCTTTTCCTCTTTTTTTCTTTTTCCTTTTTACTTTTTTTCTTCTTTTGTTTTTTCTTCTTTTTTCTTTTTCCTTTCTCTTGTTAAGCACAAATGTGCTTGTGATTTGGCTCAAGCGTGTGTGTTTGGGGGAGCTCAAGTCAGACAAATACCAAGCAAGCACCGCCTCCTGCATGCGAGCAGCACATGGATGTGTGAAATCCAGGACTGAGCGTTAATTTAAGCTTGGATGGAATGATTTCTTCCACAGAACCCCCCGGGGGAGAGCCACACAGGCCTGGGAACCCAGCATGGGCTGCAACAATTCTGTATTTGGCATCATTTCTGGGCAGTGCAGCACTGGTCTGACACACTTGCTAGATACTTTGAAAATTCATCATCAAGTTGTGCTGTAGCAATAATTCACTTTTGTATGAAGCCTTTTAGCTAAGGGCTCAAATGTGCTTTAAGACTTTCAGTAAGATATGTGTGAGTAACTGCATGGCAGACTACAGATTTTAGATCAACTCAGAACTAAACATTGAAGAAAATCAATTTTTTTTTCATTTTTAGTCGATGATACAAAGTATTTTCTTTCAGCAAATAAATTTTGTTTGCATTGGGAGTCAAATATCTTTAAAAAATATGTAAGTTAAGTTTTAAAATGAAAATAAAGAAATGCCATATAAACCCCCATCAAGTTGAAGCCTTCCAGCTTTTTCAGACTTCCTCCCCATTACTTTTGGCCAAAGCTCATCACCAGTGTTGGCACAACTCTGCACATAGTTTTGGTCAACTCAGTTTCACAGTGTTTTGAAAATCTAATATTTTACAAAAACCTTTTCTGCGCTCTGCTCTCTGGACAGTTGGTGGGCAAGCTTTGGTATTCTCATTTACAGATGGATCAAGTTGGGCAAAGATGAGGGAAGTAAAGAACATTAGAGCACAAGATGAGTCACTAGCCGTTCTGGGAACAAACCCCACATCTTACTCTGTAGTTGAATGAGAATGCATGTCACAGCTCCCGGAAATGATGGAGAATTGGTGAAGCATGTTCTAATGAGGATTAACACAGAGAAGGCCAAATGCCATCCACCTTAGTGAACGTGTGAAAAGGTACATGCAGGTGGATCAAAGAGCGTAAGTGCCACTAAGATTTCCCCCATTTAACCTTCCACTTGCCAAAAAATCCTAGCTGTTCAAGAAATCAAGTGGGAAAACAAGTTTAGCCCCTCCAAAGAAAAGTCTGAAGCTGACTGACTGCTAAAGATAAGTTTTTAAGTTACCCTTTTCAAAGTGCTCAGAGCAGAACTGTATGTTATCACTTGTGTGTTGCACACAAGTTATGGGAAGCTGACTGTGGGATGGCAGGAGACAAAAAATGCCCTCTATTTTACAATGCCGCTCTGCCTTTCCTGAGGCAGAAGTGTCACGCTTTCACATGTATGTGGCTCTGCACTCCTGGACTCCCTTTGACCCTCTGCACACAGAAACCCTTTCCTGCTGTCCACCAGAGGAAAGCCAGCATGGTGGCCTCCTGCTTTTCCTTACGTAGCCAGGCCCCAGTGCAGCATGCAGCTGGCCACCAGCCCACCAGAGGCAGTTGCTTGCTGCAGAAGGCTACTGCTATTTTCAGCAGGGCTGAGGGAAGCTGCATGACCCCAACCTCCCCAGAGGCTAAGCAGAAGTAACTGAAATGGTGCACCTGCAACAGGCTGCATGCACAGAAGCTGCTTTGTACCTGGAGGCAGGTCCCTAACAGCCCTGAACAGGTGAGTGGCAAAGGTTGGGAAATGGAGCAGGAGCCAGCTCCCATGTCACCCTGCTGCGGAGCATAAATATGGGACAGCCAATATCTCAAATGCACCCCCATCACCTGCAGTCCCACACCAGCCCATGTCAGCCAGCTGAACATGCTGATTGTAAATCCATCCAGCTTTTCAGGACAGGAGCCCAGGCTGGGCTGAGAGAAACCCAGCACTGCTGGCTTGACCCTTCTTAGTGCCTCTGCATGCCCTGGTGTCATCTTCAGCATAAGCTGGGGGAGTCAGAAACCCAAGAGGGCCAAGTGCCAAGGGCTGGGACCCCTGGTGTACCATGACAAGGGGTGTTCTGGCATAGCAAAATCACATGCTGCCTTTTTGCAACATCAGTAAGGAAAGGATGGATGTTCAGTATTACAAGTCCATTCCAGACAAAACATTATGGTTTTAGTATGCTACATTTTAGAGGAGAGTTTAAGATAAAAATGGTGATTTGTCCAATATTATACTACTTACATTATAGCATTAAAAATACAATTTTACTACAATCATTTCTTCTCCCTCAGGCTTTTATATCTATAAAAGAAAATGCATATGACTCTATAAATCATATCAGACCCAATAAAACCTTCCTCTGCCAAGCACTGCCTTTAACTTTCTCCTCAAATACACTGGCAACATTTTCCCTGCTGTCGTCAGATGTGCTCTGCTTTTGAGCCTAAAACTGATTGGATTGGTCTCATGACTGCTTGGCAGCATATGTCTCATCAGCTTTGAGGCAGATACAGTTTCTGCCTCTACCTTGAAGTTCTTATGGAAACCTCCCAGAAGAGTACTAATAATTTAGCCCCATCTATTTTTGAGCATGTAGGTAACCTGATACGCAAATATGCTCATGCCTCAGGCAGGTTTAGAACACTTTTGATCTTAATTAATACACACATGAAATTCTGCACATTTGTGTTGTTGCACCTGGTACAAAATTACATAGCATGTTTATATGTTTGTAGTTAACATAGTCCATTGGGAGTGTACAAAGCTAAATCCCCTTTGCCTTCACTCAGTTATTCATAATGAAATATTTCCAGTACATTTAAACAAGATTATTTGTTTCTTCCCTTCCTTCATCACTGCCTTGAACTGTTTCAATGCCACTCTCTATGCAGAAAGTTGTGCCTTTTACTCCTGCTTTCAGATTATAATTCAGGGCTGATCATGTTAGTATGGCTTTAAAAGAAAAGAGACAAAGCAGCAGTTTATAGACATTAATTAAAATACCAGGTGCTGTAATAGTAAGCGGGTGCTAAGTTACTGCTTGCATTGTACTTCATTAAAGTACTTGGAAATACTAACAGGCAACTTTCAAGTTATTATACAGAATGTTTTAAAAATTACTGTGCTGAGTTTCTGACCTTATTTCTTCTTTAAAGAATTTCTTGCAAATGGATGTTCCAATGCAGGCGTTGCATTTATCAAGTCCCAGGAAAGTCCGGCCAAAGCTGTAGCTGGGTTTGACGTGGGGTGCAGACGGAGAAGCTATTGCTGCTGTGGAAGGGTTACAGCTCAGAGCCAAAACCAGGAGCATCATCAACGAATCTGCAACTCTGGAGCAAATGTAACATATCCAGCGCCCCATCTACAGTAGCGGAGAGCTCTGCCTTTTGCAAGTTACCCCTCTCTATGCTTTTAATCTCTTTCTGATGACCTCAACCTTCAGCAGTGAGCCCCAAAACACAGCAAGACACGTTGGGTAGGAGAGACCCCACTCCAGTTCCCATCCTGCCAGCTGGTCACTGGCTCTATTGGCTTGAGGTTTGGGTGGGAAAGATATGATGTAGGGTGGGGAGAAGGAAGTACATGGAGGATGCAGATAACTTGGGTTGCTATGGTTACCTTTCCTTTACTTGGTGCAGCTGCTTCGGCCCCTGCTGACCCTCCCATCAGCCGACTTGGAAAACAACACGAAGAAGTGCTCATCTGCACTTTGTGCAGACAAATGAAGGATATCCTGTCACTGGAGCAAAGGGCATATGCAGGACACTTAGTAGAAACTGATTTGGAAGGAATAATAGTATGACAGAAACACACATTTTACCAGAAGCCAGACTCTTACTGTTGCTTTATTCCTGGAGATTTGTGATGGGACATCTCTTGACTTCTCGGATGCTTTGTTGGCTCAGTTTCTCCTTCTCACAAAAGTGCTGAAAAGACTGTCAGGTGCAATTGTTGCCATTTTGTTTCTTGAAAATAGCATTTAGAAGAGATTGCACCACACTGTGTTATGCCATGGAAAGCAGGATAGCCTGAAGCTTTACAAAACATCCAGCTGACATAACTGCTTGGCCTCTAAGCCACTCTTGAAAAATGGGGCTTTTCAGCAAGGCTTGCATGCTTTTGAATACCTTTTCCTGATGGTTCTGGCACTGGAAAGAAGCTAGAGGTGGGGACAGGGGCTAATGGGGAGCTTGCCAGAGGTTACAAATGCACTTAGAAACTACTGCAATCACACCCAAAAGCTGTTATCACTAGGCCAAACACTTGAAAGTTATGGAAACTGCTGGCTACCTGTTCTGGCCTGGGTGCTGAGGAGAGGACCTCGCCTCTCCCAGGCTGGAGCGGCTGTGGTGCATGCACAGGCCCTGGCAGGCTGCTGCTCAAGGCCAGAAAAGCAGGCCTTGAAGCTGTCCCTTGCTGTACTTTGCTACCCCAGGCAGTGCAGCACATAGCATGCTACTGTGATGCACCAGGCTTTGCTCCTTTCCTGTCCCCAGCTGTCATGTTTTGATTGATGCAGGAGGATCTCCTGGGCTGTGTCTCACCATGGGAGTAGTGAGGAGGAAGCTGAGGTCTTGGAGACTTCTCATCCCCCCCAGCTGGACTACTTACACCATATGGGCAAGCCACTTTCTTTTTAAAGGAAAAAAGATGCACTAACTATAGCCATTCTTTATTATCCCTTCCAGCATTTAAACGCAGCCTGATGGGACTAAGGGATGTGAGAGCTGCAGGGGTACACCCTGGGCTTTGCAGTCACTCCTTGCTTTCTGAAGGGGCTGCTGAAGGAAGGTGATCCTAACAGCACAAAGCAGCTCTTTCTAGCACAGATGCTCATTAGTTGTGACACTTGGGAGATCTGGGGTCTCTCCTTGACTCCATCCCCTTATGGGAGGTTGCTTCATCTCCTGGTGCGTCTCTATGCACAAAATGGAGATAGTGACATTTAGGGATTGTCTACAGGGTGCAGCACAGAGAGAAGAGGATAACAAGCCTGCTGAGAAAGAAAAGGGATGTAATGAGCCCTGCCAGTGCTGCAAACAAGCGGGGCTGGGCAGTGCCGGTATGCCAGCAAGTGCATTCAGTGCATAGCTCTGCATTACGCCATGTTCACATTTGGCCTCATACTCCAGTGTAAAGTTCTTTGAAGTAGGCTGGTGGAAAGAGCCATACTAGAGCTATATGTCAGTATTTAAGCACTTCCCACATCCAGAAGTTTATCCCCACCATTTTCTGTTGCCAGCACATTTCTCCTTTATCCTCTGCAGAAATCAGCGCTTCCTACTGTTTCCTGCCAGTAGCTCTGCAACACTGGCCATGTTCACATTGCTCCCTGCCCAGCTATTCCCTGGATAGTACCAAAATTAAATGCTAGCCATCTGTCTTTATCTTCATTGCATAATATATAAAATACATATCCTTCAGTTTCCTTAATAATTTAATTGCTTGTCTTTAGTCTTCAGTTTTCTCTTGTAATTTTAAGAGCAGAGACCCAGATTACTGTCTCCCAGCACCTCAGCTTGCACTGCTTCATGGTGACCCATGGAAAGTGGAGGGCTTCAGCCTCTACAGTTGGTGACCAGGCCTTTCCCACAGCAAACCTCATGCTTTGGTATGAAAAACCACTAGATGGATAGCAGGATTTCTGTTCTGTTAATGATGCTTTAATGGCTGTGTTGTTCTTGCACTTCTGTGTAGTTTATGCACATGCAAAGCAATATTCAAGTCCCCCTAGGAACAGCATTTGTAATTGTGTTTTTTGATGGTGTATCACACCTGCATCACCCTGAAGTGTTATTTAAAGAAGTTTGTATTTAAAGAGTGGGAGCTAGTCCATCATACCCACCTCAAGCTTGCTGCTGGTGTTTGCACTTGCCCCCATGGTCTGAGCCCCCTCATTCCGTCAAGCATTTTTCCTCAGGCTGGGCTGTCCTCAAGCACAGGTGATGTGTGTAGGAACCTCCTAGTCATGTTCACAGCACTGAAAACAGCTTAAAGATGAGTACACATACCTTTGAGCTAGCCTAAAATGGTAGCTGGGAAACCATGGCTTGCTGTATGTTGCAAGGGGAGCTACGCTTCTGAAAGCAACCTTGATTTAATGAGGTGGTTCAGGAACTAATATCAAACCTGTACTTGTTTTCCTTTCCTTCTGGTACCTTGATATGTAAGTATTGCGGTCAGGTGGTGAGTGGCAAGGTCCGCAGTAGCCTTGTAGATCTTCTTGTGCCAAGCAGGAAAAGCAGATCTCATTTTCAGGGCACTGATAGCAGTGGAATCTGCTGGAGATGCTGAGAGGTTGGCCCTAATCATAGAATAGTTAGGGTTGGAAAGGACTTTAGTTCCAACCCCACTGCCATGGGCAGGGACACCTCACACTAAACCATGTCCAAGGCTCTGCCCAGCCTGACCTTGAACACCGCCAGAGATGGAGCATTCACAGCTTCCTTGGGCAACCCATTCCAGTGCCTCACCACCCTTACAGTAAAGAACTTCTTCCTTATATCCAATCTAAACATCCCCTGTTTAAGTTTTAACCCATTACCCCTTGTCCTATCACTACAGTCCCTAATGGCCTTCACAAACCTTGCAACAAGACATTTCCACACAATACCACTAACTACACAAGACCATGGAGATGGTGGCCCTAACAGAGAAGCCTAGGTAGTTTTCTAGACATTATAATATCTAAAAATTTCTAATATGGACCAAAATGCATGTAGCGCCACATCAATCAGACCAAGCACAGAAAAGCTTTTGGATTGGTTTCTGCTAACAGAGGTAAAGGGCTTATTTAGCCTCTGTGCCCTCATCCCTCCTTTCTCCATATGCCACGAGGGGTGTGGAAATCTACACAGCATTACAGTCCCACTTTTAGCCACAACAGTATGGGCAGTGGAGCTCTCCAGGTCCCAAAAATACCCAGTCTCTGCAGATTCAAATGGCTATAGGTTTTGGAGGAGTAGAGCTGCAGTCCCCAGCTCCTCATTGAGGTAGGAGGACCTGCCCTCCATGTTGCCAGCTCCAGAGGAGATAAGGGAAGGACAGGCTGGTTTTCCCAGCTATGCATGGGATGAAATGCACCTTTTACTTAACCTGCCTTCCAGTCTTCACCTGACCCACTGATGCAATCCAGCTGTCCCTCACTGCTTCTCGCCACCCAGGTCCCTTGCCCACCTCCCCCTGAGCAAATCCAGCTGCCCCCAGGGGTGGTTTTCATGCTGCCAGAGCCTTACAGTTGCAGTCTCCCCATTTCATCAGAGCTGCTAGCTAGCTCACTACAAGAAAAATGTGGTGCCAGCTCCATGCTCTGGCTCTAATTGGGACACTGGGAACTGTTTTGCTGAGCAGAAAACCTTTTTAATTAATTAGTTAATTAATTAAATTTGGGTAATCATCACTAAATGCTTCAGAACAGGTCAGATACAGAAGAACTGAAGGTGTGGTGTTGCAGCCACTACTCAGCTGACATCGCCAGAGTCCTGGCTGCTGCTGACCTGGTTCTCATAGGGACCTTGCCGCTTAGGCAACCTAAATGGCAGGGTTTGGGTGTCACATCACCTTGTTTTCTTCTTCATCACAGGTTTACTGCTGCAAAAGAGCCTTTTCAGCAAGTACAGGGTTGCTGAGCAACAGAGTATTGCCTGGTGGGTTGTGGGAGGGCTGCATCTCACTGCCATACACAGGAAAGAAACAGTACAAAGGAAAACTCAAACTTTTGTTGGAAGAGGAGAGGCTCCTGCTCTTCCTGAGGTCCTTGGTCGGCCCTGCCAGGGTCTTGGTGCCTGCAGGGCCTGGATAAGACCTTGGCTGCCACACAGAGCGGCTTCGCAGGACAGGATGGAAGTCAGCTCAGGGTGTGGTGCAACATGATTATTCTTAATAGTGCTTTTCATTATTCCCATCCAAGATAATCATTAAACTATTGCCAAGTAACCAGTACAGACTTGATATCAAACTTCTTATCACTTCAACCTCAGTTCAGGCTGGATGTGTGGATTAATAGCTAGAGTGGCTTAAAACATTTTCGATTCTTTCGAAACGAAAAATGTGTCTTTTTGAATGCTACAAAACCCCTAACATTTGGGAGGATGCGATCACTTCCTTTTTTAATGTGTTTCCCTCCTGATTGCATGCTTATGAAAGAAACATCTGTTTTGAAGTGATATGCAACAGAAAAATTTTGTTCCAGTTGGATTTGTAATGGTCAACTTCTGTTATACACTCTTATTCTCCCCACCCTGTTTCTTTCCCCTTTTCTCTTGCTGAAAGATGAAAAAAGAGGAGAAAAAGGCAAGCAAACAAGCCCTACTGCCCAGACTACAAATACAGACAGAAAAAGGGGCCACTGACGTGTGGGTGGTGTGAAACACCACAGCTGAGCTGGTGGAGCATGTCTGCACTTCAATTCACTATCAGAATGACATGAATAAAAAACTGACTTTTTTTTTTCCTTCATCGGGAAACAATACTATTGTTTGATAAGCCTGGATGTAATTAATCAGAACCATCAATAATCTACTCTATTAGTAATACAAGAAAATAGGTATTGTTCTGTAGCTGTAGTATTATTTTTATTCTCCTGACTCCATTCTTCTGCTGCACAAGAGGAAACCTGTTGTTTGGAAATCTCTGCCTTTGCATACTTGTAGGCAGCTGGAAGAAAAAGACAGCTAGAAGAAAAACATCAGGCACTGTGGCCAACAGATAAGGCCAGTTCTAGTTTGTGTGAAGCTGAAATGTCAACAAATACTATCAACTATTGTGGTGTTTGCAGCACTTACAGGAGATCATGCTAAGCAGCGAAAGATATGGAAGAGGATCCTGGATTTTGGTGCATCAGTGTCCACAGACAGAAAGTGAGATACAGGGACCTTGAGCCTAAATGGAAATGATAGTGAGAAGAAAACTGGCTGCACACCAGACTGGGGTGAGCTGGTCACTCCCCGCACAGACCATGCAGGAAAGAGGTGAGGAGAAGCTGTCTGGAAAGGGAACAAAGCTCCTTGTCAAGAAGCCTTTGTCCTGTGTTGATGGTGGCCTTGCAAATACAACTGGCATTGGTGTGTGTGCTCCTGAACCACCCGTTCAGGAAAGCAGCTCCTTAGGTGGAGTCCAAGTCCACATGACGGCAGTTGAAACACTGGTGATTCTCTGCATTGTGATTTTCTTTAACAATACTGCAGCAGAGAAACAAAAGCACCACTCCTAAGGAAAATAAGTAAATCTTTCTGCAGAGAACAGGAAGTATTTTCATGCCATACAATTTTCTTGAAAGCAAAGACTGAAATACTTATCCACAATATTTTTATTGGATATGTGCTATTGATTTTCTGTTTCAGCAGTTAAAAGGATTAAAAATAATAAAAACTTCTTTGTGTTGTAACTTCAGATTTCTAATCAAATTCCTTTGTGAGGCAGAAGCAGAACAAAGAGAGTCACCTGCAATAAAATGGCATGGCAGGGAGACACTCTTGGAATGGGCTGGCTAATGAACCAGAGCTTTTAAAATGGCAGCCTGGTTTCCGAAACCAAAGGGAAACACATTTAAAATATGGGTATGGAAAGATTGCTTCTGAACTAGTTACCTGGTGAAGAAAAAGTCTTAAAAAAATAAGTCCTGAAAGAATAAAACATGACAGATATTTGATCCAGTGGCAGTCTACTAACTTTGTCAAACCACATATTCTTTCTAGGTACTGGTTGTTCAGTCCCATTTGGTTTCTATCCATCCTATTGGAATCTCCAGTTAATTATTTTTGAGTGGGAGTATGGTAGTCTATTTTTTTATCAGCTGTATCATTTGAGCATCTGGATGCAAGGAGAAATCAGTTTGTGAGAAAGACGTGAAGACTGCTTTGACTGACCTTGCAAGTAGTCTTGACCAATACCCAGAGTCAGGATTAGGGAATTCAAGTATGAATTTTAACAGTACAAATGCGCTTTAAACAGTGACTTTTATTTTCCCATATAACAAAGGACACAACCTATCTTCTTGAATGTTCTTGTTATCATGCAACTGACACTTGCAGATGATAAAAATGGGGGCACATTTTCCACATGCATTAACAATTTTTGATATTCCCGTATCAATTTCTCTTTGGCTGGGATCAGAGGTGACACAGACTGAGTGCTGCTGCATCCAGTGCAAACATCAGCAGGTTTTTAGAAACTGGTGTAGCTAGAAGTATATTAATTAGAAGGAAAAAAAAATCAAGACATGGAGTTTATTGATTTTTATTTTTTCCCCCATCTCTTTCTTAAAACCCTGGCTTCTATTCTCTTGTGGCTATAAAACTGGAATTTTAATGGTTTGGTAATCAGATGTGAACTAAGCCACCTTCCTTCTCTTTAGCCATTTTCTCCCACCAGCCTCCTCCTTGTATATTATAAGAAAGAGCCATCAATGAAGCGGACTCCTCCAAAGCCCCCAGGTCTAAGAAGATTGGTACAATCTGGAAAACTTTTTTTCATGTAAGCATTGGTATCTGGTGTCCAACAGTGTGAAGCAGAAGGGCATATACATATTATATTTGTTTTGGCTTGTAGGGGGCTCAGATACGATTCAATGTTTTATTACATTGAGTTTTACATGTCTGGATCCAGATTTTCTAGGATAGGCACCAGAATCTCTGTTAATGAAGCAGGGTATGTAAGTGAATCAATTCCCTAAACGTGACTTCATCTTGGATCAGGTTCAGTCATGAAGTCAAAGAAAGCCTGAACAGCTTATACTGCATGAGCAGTGGTCAACCCCAGCCTGTACAAACTCTGTAACACAGTCTGTGATGTTTGGCTCCACATTAATAGGCATCTTTGAAGGCTTGTGATATGTGCTCAACAAATTGCCAGATTAGGAGGAAAAAAAGGCATCTCCATATGCAGGAGACTACAAACCTGTAGCAGAAAGATATCTTGTCAGCATGAGGACATAGCCAGTTGCTCTTTCCCATTCTTCCTTAATTCTCCTGTACATTAGTTATTTTCTTGTGACTTTTAGCATCCTTAGAGTAAATTGGTGACTGCTTTGAAGATTCTTTTTAGAAAATGGAGTATACACACACAAACACATACACACATGCACAGATTCATGAAGGCATGTGGGCTGCTCTTCTTTACATTTCTAGTTCTGGCACCAAATGAATTTGAAAGTGGAAAATTAAGAAAGGGTTAATTAATTAAAAGAAAAAAAAAGCAGCAAACTTTGCTTTGTTTGCACTGTTCTTACATCAGTTTCCATGGAAATAGAAGTAGAACAAGCCAAGAGCAGTGGTGTAGCCAACTTCAGCTGCTGGCTTCTAGTTCATGCTTCTGTTTCCATGGAAATAGATGCCAAATCAGCAAAAAATAAGGTAACTTGTTTTAAATACCAGAGTTTTAAAGGCTTGTCCTTATTTAACCTCAGTCAGGAAGATAGCTTGTGAGGGCAGGCAGCCAGCAACGAAGTGAAAAGTTTCAATGGCTTTTTCAAATGCCAACTGCTTGTAGAGATTGAATTCAAGGGGCAGTGACTGATTTTTAGAAATATCTTATAACTTTCCACCATGCTGTAAATAAAATACATTTTTTCTCATCTTGAATAGTCACACTAGTCTGTAGGAGGCCAAACTAACAGCTCCTTGCAAAGCAACCGTGCAGCTGGCTCATTAGACTCTGCCTCCAAGAGTTCAGAAAGAGCTGTGCTTTTCTCAGAATTACAATATTCAGTCTGCCCCCATCCCAAAAGCAATACTGTGTGCCTCAAAGTTTTGAGAGAGAAGTAAAGGAGGGTTATGGGGGGGAATTCCTGACAGTGTTTTACAACAAACATCCCACTTTCTTTTTAATCTAATCCGAGAAGGCAAAATTTCACTGAGATAAAAGTTGACCATAACCTATTGCTTATAGCAAAATATGGATGGAGAAGCAAGGAAATATGGACAGAATCCAACCAAAAATATTCTGCTGTAATTTCAAGAACTGAAATTTCATCCAAAGCTCATTTTATTAAAACTGACTTAAATAGAAAGTTATTTCAAGGGTGGAGATTGGCTTTTGATCCTTAGCTGTTACTTAGCTGGTGGAACTGTCCATAGGGAAGAGTATTTCTTGGTGAGAAGTTGTGTGAGGACAGAGATGAGAGTCCCATCCTCAGCCCCATTATTCATTGAGTTGCTTGTAAATTTGTATTTTTCCCAGCTGTTTTCCACCTCTCTCTTCCCCCACAACCATTTTGCTTACATGCTCTTCAGGCATCTCTTTAATAGGCTTCAAACACACCTGGGGTCAATGGATCCTGTAACCTATGAGCTGTTTATTGGTAGCAGCATATATCTGCAACTGAGAAATACAGGTATATGTTAAAAAAAAATCTTAGCTGGCATTTGTGGGGAATTAAATGCAACTCTAATGAAACATTTCTTCATTTGCAGTGTGTTGTGGTTTAAACCAAGTCTGCACAGCTCGTTCACCCACTCCCCCCCCCTTGCTCTCCTGACTCCCGGAGAGTTAGGAAGGAGAATCCAAAGAATGTAGCCCCCACGGGTTGAGATAAGCACAGTTTAATAGCTAAGGCATAACACAAATCACTACTGCCATTACTACTACAAACAATAATGATAAAGCAAATAACAAGTGAAGAGAATACAACACCTCACCAGCCACCGACCCATAACTCACCCCACCCTGCCCGACCGAGCACCGACCGATACCTCCTCCATCCCCCAGAGCTCCAGCCCTTCCAGGTCTCTCCCAGTTATATCCTGGGTATGACGTGCTATGGTATGGAATACCTCTTTGGCTAGCCTGGGTCAGGTGTCCTGTATCTCCTTCCTCCCAGCCTCCCCTCCTCCCTGGCAGAGCATGAGCTCAGAAAGTCCTTGGACAAACCAAACATTTGAGCAGTAACTCAAATCATACTTGCTATCAGCAACCATTCCCAGCCCGAAAGTCAAAACACAGCACTGCACCAGCTACCAAGAAGGAGAAAAAATGACTGCTCCTGCTAAAACCAGGACGCAGTGTTACATTTTTCCTTTAATGACATAAAATCTGCTCTTGCAAGGGCATGTGCTTCACACACTAAGTACACTCCCTTGGGCTGCAAAGGGAGTAAATAAATGAAGAGTGCATGCCAAACTGATTTTAAAGAAGTGGATCAGGCCTGGACTGGGGCCTCACAGTTGTTCATTTTAGGCATTATAAGAAATGTGCACATTTTCTGACTGATTTCTGTTGATCTTCTTTGAAGAAAACCCAAGAAGCATCAAGACTTTCAAGGAATTTCCAGAAAAAGAAATGGATTTTTTTTTCCATAAGGAGCCTTTTAAAATATAGGCAATGCTTTTTTCTTTTCTACTGTACCTATTGCCTTAAAATTCAAAGAACTTGCTCTGATTGCTTTATCAGACATTTATCGCTGTTGTTGCTGGTGTGATGTGATTGCTTCCTTGCTGGTTTTGAGCTTCTGGGGTCCTGTTTGAAGGGGGAAACTCAGAGCTGTGTTGCCTATAGTTCTCATTGCATTTCACTAATATTTCCCCAGGAAAAGCTTTAGGCTCTGTTGGAATGGAAAAAAATATCAGGGAAGCAATGGAAAGCCAATTCATACATTTTAAGGTGGGGGACAGGGGAGAACTGAGGGAGCCACTGCTCCCCAGGTGCTTGTACTTAAACTACATTTTGATTCTCTATTATACAACAATTCATCAGCCTTCAGGCTTGCACCAGTGCTTCCAGGCCTTCAGGTCACTTACCTGCATAAATGTTATGCCCCTAGGCTTACAATGGTTAAATCACGCAGGGAGTAAAATAGGGGTTATTTGCCAACTCTTCTGCGAACAGCTCATAGCACCACAGCATGACTCAAGGGATCATGAGAACAAATCACAAGAATAGCAAGTTGTGGAGCCAAAACTAAGTAAAAAGTTTAAAGAAAAAAAGAAAGAGCAAGGTCTGACATGAGGTCCTTGAGGCAAAAATTACATGCCTGCACTTATCTGTGAGTTTTGTAATGTTGGCAGATCAACCTTGATGCACCAGGCACTGTGGAGCGTGCCCACAGCCCTGCCCTGGGCATCTGATATGCCAGCCTGCCTGGCCATACTGCTGTCTCTGGTCTCCTGCCATCCCCAGGATGGTGAGCACAGAGCATGGCATGGCAGGAGGGATGGAAATGTCCAAAGAGAATACAGGATATCCTCTGCTTTTCCTGTAAAGTGACTGTTCCTGGAGCAGAGGCTGCTTCCATCAGGAGGGAGTATGTCATTGGTATATGGAGCAGCAGCAGCAGCAACTGCTAAGCATTTGCTGTAGGCACAGGGTGCTACTATGCTGGGAATCTCCCTCCCCAGTTCTCAGGCCAAAAGTCACTATACGTGAAAACATCTTCCCAGAGGCACCTGACAGTGTTGGATGGTGATTGAATTATATATAAAAACATGATCACATGCATTCCTGCAGGTATCCCATGCTGGGCAGGGAGAAGCGAGCAGGGAGGATGTGAGGCTGCTTCTACCTGCTGTGGCTGGTACCTCAGGGTGCTTCTGGCTGTGGTTGGAAAGCCAGCCTTTCTTCCTGGATCAGGTCCCTGGTTGTCACCCATCTCAGGTCAAGCTCATTGCCCTTCAGGATCCTCCTTGCTCTTCTACTTCTCAGTGAAAGATTTTTTTTAGGGCAAATCAGAGTGGATGTGCATGACACGTTGCCTGTGACAGTCCTCTCTGCAACCAAGGCAAGTATTAACAAAGCAAACGTCTCCAAAGAAGCAGCATGGTTGCTTTGCTCCAAAAGTCAGCCTTGACTGGGATGCGACTTTCGTCCAGACATTTCACCAATGGACTTGTGAATTTTCTCAGTGTCGGCAAAAGTTTTAGGTTAATTTGAAGTCTAATTTGTTCATAAGCTGAGATCATAGGGACAGTCACAGAATAAAAGGCATTTCATCCTTTTATTCCCCTCCTTCACCCATGGATGAGGCTGCCATGTGTACAGCTTGTATCATATACCTGTACAGCTTTTTAATTTTTTTATTGTTTATACTAATGGTTTTAATTTTAGACATTTTTGCATTGGAAATGAAAGGTCTGTAGCATTCACAGCACAGATGGGAGATAAAAGCACCATAATCATAGAGCAGGGTCAATGACACTTTTCCCAGGAAGATGTTAAAGGCATTATTTGGCATTAACAAAGAAAGGGATAATTAGAAAATATGCAAAGAAGGCTTATTCCTGTAATTAATTTCAAAGTTGGAAGTTCCATAGTGCTTTTCTGTTCAAAAGTGACAGCACATGAGCCGTCACAAAGGGGATGTATTTTAACGTAAATCAGAAAGACGAGGGACATAGAAACTTGTGTTTCCACTGTCTTCAAAAAAAAAAAGCTTCAGTCAGGAGTTACTGTGTATTCTGACTCTATGTGAAAAAAAATACAATTATAAACAAGTATTGACACATTACATGAAGGGCAAAAGCAGGATATAGACAAACTTGGTTTCCAGGGAGATTGGACATTCCTTTCCAGAGAAAAATAATGTTCCAAAGTCACTTTGATAGTTTGAGGCTGTGCCTATGTTTGCAGCTGTTTTTTTTGCACCGATTTCCTACAGTTCCTATCAAACAGCCCCACTGATGGCAGCAATGATGGAAGAAGAGTTCAGCAAACTTCCTCTACCTCAAATCATTTTAACACTGTTCAAAACTGGTTTTGAACAAGTCTAAATGGCTCTGCTTTAGGAATACCAGTAGCCACAGACATCTTGGTTGCAGCCTTGCTCCCATCTGGATCTTCAACTTTTTGACAGGTAACCTTAACATCTTGCCTTGCCATAAGATCAAAAATAAGCAAAGGAAAATGGTGTTCGGAGTTTTCTGTATAGTTTTATCCTTTCTGCCCTCCAGTCCATGGCTGTTGCCTCCATCACCATGTCCACAGTTACAGTATGATTTGGTGCAAAGTGCCATGCTTGTGAAGGTATCGGCCTTGCCACAACAGGTGTGATTGAATACCTTGAATGGCTTTAACATTGCTGGTTTTACTTGGAAAAAGTGAATCTTCTTAAGCCACTGATGCTGCACACAGAGCCATGTATTTAACACTATTTGTTTGTTTGCTTGTTGGATCTTTTTCAGTGGTTTTGGTTTTGGGGCTTTTTGGCAGATTTACCAGTTAGGCTTTTTGGTTTAATCTGGATTGAACTGATATTTTGACTTTTTATCCTAGGTAGTGTTGTCTTGGCTGATGACCAGTATAGGTGAACTTAACTCTTATTGTGTCTCTTCACAACATGAGGAATTCATGTCCTGCACACACTTGCAAGTTACCATTTGTGTACAGAATTTTAGGATTGACTCTAGAAAAATCATGCCTTCAGGGCAGTGTAGCATTTATTTATTTATATGTACCACCATTCATGTGGCAAAATTTTGCCTGTGCACATACACTTGCATGCTCTTTTTATAATGATTTTTATACTTGTTTGCTCATGAGGTTGGTTAGATCTTGCTTACAATAAAATCCAACTTTCTCTAGCTCTAGACCTTCAGCTTGTTGGCAGGTGAACTTGGTATCTTGCTGTGTAATTGGATCAAAACCACATAAAGGTAAGAAAATTGCATACAGGTTCTTTATGGCTTTAGTATTTTTTCATAGTTCATTCAGGGACATTCCATCTTTTAGGTCGTGCTCCTGTTGTAGGTCCCACTCTAAGGTTTCTGTGCTTATTGCAAAGAAATATGTGTATATCACAGAGCTATGCACAGCAACTCAGAATATGCAGTTAGCCCTCACTGATGGCAGCACGGATGGTTCACCTTATATTTATTTCCCAGTGCATGGCTAGAGTGTTTTTAATCAGCAGTTTCCTTTCTATTACTTTTTAATTTCTATGTTGTGCTTTCATTACTTGAGCTTCAACACTTTGCTCTCAAGCAAGTGATGCTATTTAAATTCTCCTGGAAATATTTCTAACATATGCAGAAATTAAAAAAATATTTGCATGTCCTTTGCAGAATTCTCCTATGGAACTGCTAATGGTTTTCTTACCTCACAACTATATGCAAATACAATGTCCTGTATTTACCATTCAAATTCACTACAGTCATTGCTTAATTCAAGACAGATGAACCACTCGCCTCCTTCCAATAAAATTATTTTCTCCTGACGTGTGTGATTCAGTCTTACTCCTGAATGTAAGCTGGGAAAGCCACCCTGTTCACTGTTGCAAGTTAGTCTTTGGCCAGTGGTCCCCACGTACATTGCTTTGGGTACAGAGCAGATGCAGCAAAGGACCCAAGTGCTGGGAAGCTGCCCCATCCTACAACCGAGGAGAGCACTTGCGCCAGCTGGGGAGCATTGAGCTGGAGAACGAAGTGAGGCCCACAAGACAGGCCAGCAGGACGCAAGGGCTTGTCAGCAGGAGGAGCCTTCTCTTAGGACTCAAATTGCTGCTTTCCCCTACTGCAGTGTTAAAGCACTAACATTTCTAGTTCAGATCAGCAGCTCTGCTGTCTAGTTTTGGATTTCTCTCCAATACACAACTGCTGAAGCTCCCTTCTGAATTCTTCCCAGCGCCTTGTTTTTCTTTACTTTTTGTCCTTGCAAGTTATTTTGTATTTTTTGAAAGACCTTGTTCCTCAGGTTTTGTAATTTTGAAGGCAGTTTGAATTCCCTTTTGTTCATCTATCTCTTCATAAAATAAAGTTTATTAACTTTAGCAAAAAAAAGTTTTAAATTTTAAATGTATGATTTATTTTAAAAGGTAGCAGCAATTATTTTTAAGTTATAATAATAGATCAAGTTTGCAGAATGTCATAAATATGAATGTCAAGTACCTGAGACATCTCATAAAAATACAGAAGAAGACAAAGGAACAAGAGGTCTGATAGAAGAAATATAAATAGCAATTTTAAGGCTACAGAAAATACTATTTCCCACAATATTTAGATTTAATACTAACAGACAAACCCCTTTGTTTAGAATACAATGTGAAGACAGAACAGGACACAATGTCATTCTTTTACAGCCCATGTAAGATGTATAGCTCTAAAACAAAAAATCTCAGAGTCAACTTAGTAATACAATGACTGATTTAGATTTTATGAAACATTCAAAAGAATATTAACAGGTTAGTTCAAAATATAAAATGTAATTTTTGGCAAAGATGTGCACAAATTTCATCCTTCTTTGTCAATTGTAACATTTGGTTAAATATTTTTTGAAACTTCCACATTTAAAATCTTTCAGTAGTTGATCAGACTGTGGAATTAAGTTTTGCATAGATCTTCTTGAACCATTTGATTGGCTTCCCAATTGTCACTGGGAATTCGTCATAAAAATTACAGTAGCAAATTTAAAATTATTTGAATGTCCCTAGAGTGAAGAGACAACTCAATTTTAATTTCTTTCTTGCATTATTCTTGCTCTTTGTCCTTCTAGAAGACAGAGCAACATTTTGGCTTGTCATAGGAAGGTGTCTGGCTTGCCTGCAGGCAGCTCCTGCCTATGGAGTGACCCAAAATAGACATCTGGCTCATACCCAAGCAATATTTTCCAAGTGAACCAGCTCACAGCTCAATCTCAGCTATCTCTTACTGACACAGACTCTACCACCTCGTTCATGCTCAGTAGCATATTACTCAAGAAATAACACAGGCTACTTCCAGACTAAAGCATTATTCTCTGTGAATAGACTTAACATGATCTAGATTTTCAAAAGGTCTTCTGTTGTGGAGATAGACAACATTTGCTTCAAGCCCCTGGACTGTAGCTGTCCTATTCAGCCTCTGTTGGACCACTGCAAATATCTTTAAGCCCAAGTCACCCCGGTGCTGCCATGGTTGGCAGGCAGGAGGCAGTCCGTGCAGGAAGCGTGGTCCGTAGGGTCTGTGGGCTGCTCCCATCCCGTTTGGAAGATCTGACATGCTGCTGCAATTTATTGGCAAGGTATTTAGGACTTCAAAGCAAGAAAAATAACTAAATTCCTGCTTCTTTTTGCTGTGAAAGGGAAATTGGTTCCTTACCCACTCCTCCTTCCAGACTGGGATATGACTCAGTTCCTGATAGCTTAAATATGATCAGAACCAATGTTGGATATCTTTTGTGAGATGTGTCGTTGCTGTACTAAATGCTGAAGATAAAAATACCTTCTGCTGCAGTCTGCTGCTGCACTGGAAAACAAAAAGGACTTCTTTCTTTAGATTGACTGTTACATAGCTGGAGGTAGATTGCTTTGCATCTAGACTTCAGTCAAATTTACACTTTAGGACTTCCCATCTAATACAATCTAAAATTCTTGCAAAAAGAATGAAACATGTTTGTGCAGTTTGGGTAATGGTGATACCTGGTGGATATACATCATGGGCAATGGTTTCAGAAAGACGACTTTTTTGCACACCTTCAAAATGAAAAATATCATAAGGAAGCATGGGTCATTTGTGGTGCTAACAATGCATATTTTTGAGGGTCTCTGGTTTCCTGTGGTGCCTCATCCTTAATGCTCTTTGTTGTGAATATCTTGGCACACATCCTTTTCCCAAGCCAAAAGCCACCTGGCAGTTGCAGCAGGAAGAATGTAACTCAACATCCCACTTTCAATGGTAAATTCTCAACCTATGCATGATTTGTCATCTCAATCTACTCATTTGTGATAAATTGCTAGTGTCTGAACAATGGTGCAGAAGGAAAATGATTTCATAATACCTCCTAAACCTATACTCCAAAGCACAAAAGTCTCTATTTTAAAACAAGGGAATATCTAAAGCAATATTCCTCCATATAGATTTTAAATATTTTTGAAAGCCATAGTTTTATTTTGCCTCTGACATTGCCTTTAACTGAAACGAAGAATACAAGCAAACCTGCATCTTATAGGCAAAACCCAATAATATATGTAATATTAAAAAAAAAAATCATAATTACTCATTTTGGGTGTCTGGCTTTAAATACTCTGAAAGTTCATTGATTTTTGAATGGCTGGAACTAAGCACAGTCTAAACACCAGGTATCTCCTAAGGCATTTCAAGAAGAATACTCCAAAGCAGGGAACTTAATATGATTATTTGCTTTTGAAAATCTTGACTGGGAGTGACATTTCTGTTAGCTAGATCCCTTAACTCCAGGTAATACACTGCAGAGATGAACAGCCCTTCTGTACATATGTTCATGCCTTTTTAAATGATACTTTAAATGCTAAGTGCTTTAGCTCACTAATAATCCCCCAAATACTAGTAGTATCAACATACTAGTCCTTATATGTAGTAAACCTCAAGATGGCACTCTTGAACTACAGAGTTTTTCAGGGAAGCTGATTATGAATTTCTTCCCAGGAAAAAAAATAAAAAAGGAATTTAATGGTGAGTGTGTGAACGTGTGCAGGAATAACCAAAGCAAATATCAAGTAGAACAGCAATATCGGACTAGGATGTCAATGCCTATGGAGTTCACATGGCAAAATTTACTTGAAAGCATTGATTGCAATAAAAATGATTGTTGCTAGGAAAACAGATGTTGTGAACAAATCCATAGGGTTTTGAAGCTTCATCCATTTATTTCCTTGCTCACTGTTCCTTATTCACTACTTCCTTTTCTCTCGCAGAGGATGTTTTCATATTTCCTCCGGAGTATCCTGAAGTTTGCCTAGGTGTTGCTTGGATTTGCCTCAGTTGTGATATAGAACACTTGTGTGTTCACTATTTATGCCAGTGGCAATGGTCTAGAAAAGCTGTGCCTCTCAGTTCCTCCTCCCATAGGTGACCTGTGTGCATCGGAAGGTGCTGTGCCAGTACTTACAACAAAAGTCCCTGACAGCTTTGCCACATTTTTTCCTGCTTTCTCCTCATGCAGCATGGTGACAGAGAAGAAGCACTGATATCCTACCTGCCCCTCATTTGGGTGCTGTAGAGCTAACCTACTCCTTGCCAGCCCCATCTGAACTCCTTGCTTTTTTGCTTTTTACTTTTCACACACTATAGCACTGTTCCCTGCATCTCCACATGACTCCTGGATGGAAGTCCTGCATGTGGCTGTAGAGAGGCTGCCTCAACACTGCCTGGGGGTTGAACACATCTGCTGTGCCATGGTTCCTGTGCAGCTATGGAGAAGCTGGCTCCAATCCCAGCACTGTGGTAGTGGTGGTGGTAAAATGCTGGCATAGGCAGGCAGACACCTCTGTTCCATGGGGTAATGAAGACGTTTCCTCAACCCAGGCTTATATATAAGCTCCCAGGCCTCCCAGAGCCTTTCTCCCTCTCTTCCTCCTCATCCTTCTCAAGAGGAAGTTTTGTGGAGGTCAGAGATGGAACAGGAAGCAGCCATAAGGAACACCATGGGTGACCATGGCTTGCAAAGACTTTTTGGCATCTTTCTTTCACAGTGATTGCTCCCGTCACAAGAGCCTTCCCTCCCTCAGCAGTTTTCCTCTGCTGTTCCTCCTCTCCATGTTGACTTTGGAGGCTCACAGTCTTGGCTGTGTCTTATATGAGGTTAGGGTCATGGCTGGCAACCACCCAGCCCACCACCCAGGCTGCTTTGCTCGCCACCCTCGTAGCCACTGTGTCACTGTGTTGGAGCTGGCTGCTGAGCAGTCTTATGAAATCATCTGCTGACTCACCCTTCCCTTGCTTGCCTAAGTGAAATCATGCCTGCCTTTAAAAATCACATTGCAGCATTACATATTTATCCACTTCTTGCACTCCATGAAGTGCTTCGATAAGCAGCTGTGAGGTTTTTGGATTAAGATAGTGGTCTTTTTTGTGTCTGTGTCTCTAGCATTTGTTTCTTGTCTGCATGCTGGAATAAATCTAAAGCTGTTGAATCACCAAGGTCAGTCCTGGAAATTCTGGGAACTGCCTTCTCCAGAGCTGGTACAGGTGTGTCCCAAGGTAGGCAGCTCTGTATTTTAATGGTGTCTGTGTCTCTCAGGTATGTTGTGCAAGCCACAGTGGTCTGTCCACTTCAGGCAGCAGACTGATGCCTGTGAGGATGTCACATCACACCAGCATCCTTTCCTGTCATTAGCCTCCATCGCAACATGTACTCACACATTAAAAATCTCGCTGGCCAAGGTTTCGTTCTTCAGTTATTATTCCTAGATCAGAGACCTTATTTACTTGCACCCTATTTTGCACAGCTGCAGTGTCCAAGCCAGGCTCTGGCAAAACAGGGAGATTAATTACCCAAGGCTCTCTATCAGGCAAGAGTCTGATGGGTAATGGATTTTGGAGATGGACAGACAGGGAAAATAATGAGTGGGATTTTGTTTATATTGAGTCAAAACACAAAACTTTTTTATTTTGACTACTGAATAAGCCGTTACACTGCATTTTGATCAATCCAAGTACTAGTTTTCATTCTGATTTCATTACCTTTTGATTCAGTGTTGGTTTTGATTCTGATTCATCTGGCACTTTAATAACACTTTTACATTATAAAATAGTAGGTTAATTTTTAATTGGGGAAAAAAAAAGAAGTTGAAAGTTCTGATGGTTCCAAAATCTAAGAAAATAAACCCAAACACGTTGCTTTTGCGGAAGTAAAACATTTCAAACTGAGTTTAAGAAAAATACTACTTCATGGTGGGGTTTTTTATTCAAGAAAAACTATTTGCCAATTATGACAAATCCTATTTCTTTTATTTTGTAATGATTATTAAACCAGTAATGTAAGTATGCTTTGGTAAGTGATACACTACACCTTGCTTTTTCCATGCTACAGAGCTGCGAGAGCAGAGACATGGATACTTCTGGCGCTTCACAGACTGGTTGTCTCAAGGGCACTAAGAAAACCTTTTAAGCAAAACAGTCAAGAGGATACTTTCAGTCCCAGCAGTCTATGTTCTACCATCAGAGAACTTACTAGGTAGCTTGGGCACTTTTATGATGTGTCTGGCAGTCTAACAGTTAGCTGTTTCCAGAAAGGTCTATGCTGCCAGCCTCTGCCTTCCACAGGTCAAGTCTATAGTCACACCATCATTCCCCCTGTGCCAGCACTAACACTTGGCCAAGTCCATAGTAAGGAAGTCTGGAGAGAGAAACAGAAAAAAAAAAAGAAAAAAGAAAAAAATAAGAAAAAAATAGTTCTACCACTAAAAAAGAGTAGCGTCTGCCAGGTTAGTTTCCAAAATCTGCTTTTCATGGACCCTGCCAGGTGCAATGCCAGTGGGGAAAACCTAACCCTGAGCAGGGCCATGCTGAGCAGCAGTACCCCAAGAGGCAGCCACACCATGGAGAGAGGGGACAGCTTCAGACTTGGTTTTGCACTTTTCCTTTTCCTTTCACAGTGCTGCATCTCCCACTTTCCTGTTGTTTTCTTATGTAATTTGAATTGTTTTGGGTGCTTGGCCCTGTGACATCTTTGTATCTCTATAGTGTTTTCTAAAGCATAAGTAGATCCTTGAAAGCATTAAAAAGCTGTGGAGTACTCATGCAAAGATACAGCTCGTCAGTTCAGATTGTTGACTTTTGGGGAAGGCTGAAGATTTCTTCTTTATTTTTAGAACGCTACAAATCAAGGCTTTTAACAGTCTTCCAAGTGAAAAGCATAATTTTTCTATCACTCCTGTTACACTGGTCATTTCCAGATCTTGAGTATTTACATATCCCCACATTTCTACCTGTTGTGAATAAATTCTGGGTTTTTCCATGCATAACACTGCCCAAAAATGCAAACACTATTTGAGCTTTGACACTAGAAATTTTTGCTTTCACTAGCTGCAAGATGAAAACTAATGCTCCGCTCCGCCTTAGCTTGGAATTACTGATTTGCAGAATTTCTCACTGGAGGACATAGTAGGTATTTTTAAATCTTTCTTCCTCTTTAATGTGAAGAACTATCTCTGGGAAAGTTTGAAAGATCAGGCCCACGGTCATCGTTTAGTCAAACTGCATAATTCCTAGGCCTTTTAATCTTTTCTCATAAATCAATCCTCCAATCCCCTTAGTTGTATTTGTTGCTCATCTCTGAATTCCTTCCAATTTTGCAATTTACATTATAATTAGGACTTAGTGAAACTGATGAGAAAGTGATTTTTGGGACTGACTTTTATGCTGTTTGTAAATATTCAAATCTTGCTTTCTACAGGAACATGAAGGCCTCTGACATGCGTGACAATGGCAAGGGCCTGAGTCACTCGCATTCCTGGGGCAAGGACATGTTTTCCCAGATTCTCCCAGTGTGTCTTGCCACTAATTAGTATTCATTATCCCAGTGATATCCCTGGAACTATAACTACCTACGGCACAATTCATAGTGAATAAGGACAGGAGTATCTGCCCCAGCCTGCACGTAGTATCACTAAATCACTACCTGATTTTACTCAAGGCGAGCAGTGTTACGCAGCAAGCAGGGCGATGGGTTGTACCTGCACTGTTTGGGGGAACATGAGAGAGAAGGCAGAGATGTTTGCTGAGCAAATGGCTGTGGAGATTGAAGACATTGCTGGGTAAAACACCCTTCCTCTGGTGTTTTTGGTGGCAACTGCATGCTCTGCAGGCAGCTGGGGCAAATGTTGAAGTTAGAGCCTGTACCCTGTGATTGCTGCCCTGCACCTCCCTTTACTCTCAGAACTGCTGGGGTGCTGCTCACTCACGGTCCCTGTAACCACTGTTGGGAAGAGTGCTTATGCAAATCCAGTGGGATTGAAGGTGGTTTGAAGATGGGAAACATGAAGAAGATGTACAACAGGCAGAAAAGCAGCCACTGCCACTGCAGCCACCTTCCCTGCCTCTGCTGGCTTGCTGTGGGGACATCTCTCCATGGAGCAGATGAGAGTGCACACATGATCCTTTGTACTGGGAGAAGAATGTGGTCATCATAAACTTTCTCAGCCAGCACAGCTGACTGAGGTGTATGTTATCCATATGTAAAGGGGTGACCCAGGGTAAAGCCATCTGTGAGTCTTTGTAGAAAAAGCCTGTGTAGAGAGTCCTTGCTGTACCTCTCAGATCAGCTGCCATCTATGCCTCTCAAGGACCCATAACTAGCTTCTGATTCCATTTTTCTATGTGAAGTTTTTCTTCTCTTATGTGATGTCTGGAAAAATTGGATATCTGCCCCACTGGCAAAAAATAGAAGGCTCCTGTGAGAGTCTTAGCTCAAATGCAAGCTGCAGAACAACAACAAGAAAATAAATAGCTGAATTCCTGCCTGCCTTTTCTATGCCTATAGATATAATAGTTGTATTGTCATTTTGGTTCTGCTTCCTCTGAGTGCACATATGAGAAGCTACCAGTGTATGTTTCTAGTCTCAGTCACACAAGTCAAAGAAAATTAATATTTTCATGCACCCTCTGTTCACTTGAAATAAAGATTCTTGTAGGGAAATATCTTATATTGCTGTTATAGTATTGCTTTACAATAATGTTTTGTTATATTATAGTACCCTTTTCCTTACAGCATGGGTGCTAGAACCAAAAGCAGAATGAATGCTTCCATGTAAACAGAAAGTAGGAGACAGTGCACTCCCCAATAAACCGGCAGTACCAGTGAGGGAAAGCAGCATCATTATTCTGCAAACAGGAACACAGGGAATTGCAACTCATCCCACTGCTGTTGCACAGGAACCAGGCACAGGGAGGTTCTTCAACTGAATCAGTCCCAGCTGTTTGACTAGAACTCAAGCAAGCCATTTTTAAAATACTTTCTCATGCATCACGTGCAGCCCAGCCCTCTCAACCTTCTTGAGCAAAAGAATCATCAAATTCACTAATTGATGCCTCAAATAAGGACTGTGTGGCTTTTCTGTGCCATGCTGTCAGGCAGAGACCAACAAGTGTATTTGCTGTCCAAATGTATCACCATGGCAACTAAAAATTATAGTCAGGAACACTGTTCCTTGTTTTTATCATGGCCTTCAGGTTCTACTTAGTGCTAACACAGTCAATCGTTTCACTATTCAAGTATGGATAATAATGCATTCTGAATACATGAAGCCAAAGAGCTTTTCTCATTTATCTTTCTTAAGTAGGACCCAGAAGATAAACAAGAAAAAAAGCACTCTTAATAAAGTGGACACCAAATATTCTGCAACTCTACAACAAAGAGGACTTTGTCCAAGATTTTTAAATGCAACTGTTAATTTTATATGATTTTATATGATGAACCTGCCTCATCTTGAATTTCCAGGAATCCACCCACTGTAGGAGATCAGGCTTGAGAACCTGAAAAGTGCACATGGTACCTGATGAGTCCATGGATCCTGAGAGAACCAGCAGATGAAGAGGCTAAGCCACTATTCATCATATTCCTGGAAGAAAGAAAATGTCACTCCTATCTTCAAGAAAGACAGTAAAGAGGATCCAGGGAACTACAGGCCAGTACACCTCCCCTCCATCCATGGGGAAGTGAGGGAGCCAATAATCTTGGAAAACACTTCTAGACATGCAAAGGATAAGGTGACTAGAAGTAACTGGTGTGGATTTATGAAGAAGTCATGTTTGACCAATCTGATGACCACCTGTGATGAGATACCTGGCTTGGTGGATGAGATGAGAGCTGTAGATATTTCCTGTGTTGGCTTTAATAAGACAATCTGTACTGTCTTCCATAATGTCTTTACTGACAAACTGATGAAGTACAGACTAGACAAATGGCTGGTATCGTAACTGAAAACTGTTTTCTCTGATTCACTGAAAGAGTTGCGATCAGCTTTACAAAGTTGAGCTGCATGACAGTCACTGGTGGTGTACCCAAGGGTTAATACTGGCACCAGTACTGTTAAGCATTTTCATTAATTACTTGGATGCTGCAACAGTGTGCACCTTCTGCAAGCTTGCAGGTGATACAAAACTGGGAGCAGAGGCTGATACTCCAAATAGTTGTAGTGCCTTTCAGAGTAACCTCAACAGGCTGGAGAAATGAGCGTACAGGAACTTTGTGAAGTTCAAAGTGGGGAAAAGGCAATTCCTGCACATGGGGAGGAACAACACCAAGCACCAGTATGTGCCAGGGGCTGGCCATCTGGGAAGTAGCTTGGCAGAAAAGGGCCTGGAAGTTCTGTTGAACACCAACTTGGATACAAGCCAGGAAATTGCCTTTGTGATAAGACCAAACAACCTCCTCGGCTGCATTAGGCAGAAGGTCACCAGCAAGTGACCATTCCCTTCTACTCAGGACTGGTGACATATCTAGAGTCCAGTACTGGGCTCCCCAGTATAACAAAGACATGGACATACTGGAGCAAGTCCAACAAAGGGGCGTGAAGATGATTAAATGACTCTGAGAATTTCTACTACAAGGAAAGGCTGAGAGAGGTGGCATTGTTCAGTCTGGAGCAGAGAAGACTTGACCTCACTTGGAGTATTGTGTGCAGTTCTGGTGTCCTCAACATAAAAAGGACATGGAACTGTTGGAACAAGTCCAGAGGAGGGCCACGAGGATGATCAGGGGACTGGAGCACCTCCCATATGAAGACAGGCTGAGAAAGTTGGAGCTGTTCAGCCTGGAGAAGAGAAGGCTGCAGGGAGACCTCATAGCAGCCTTCCAGTATCTGAAGGGGGCCTACAGGGATGCTGGGGAGGGACTATTCATTAGGGACTGTAGTGATAGGACAAGGGGTAACGGGTTGAAACTTAAACAGCAGGGGTTTAAACTGGATATAAGGAAGAAATTCTTTACTGTGAGGGTGGTGAGGTACTGGAATGGGTTGCCCAGGGAGGTAGTGAATGCTCCATCCCTGGAGATGTTGAAGACCAGGTTGGACAGAGCCTTGGGTGATATAGTTTATTGTGGGGTGTCCCTGCCCATGGCAGGGGGGTTGGAACTAGATGATCTTGAGGTCCTTTCCAATCCTAACTATTCTATGATTCTATGATAATATTATAATTGTCTAGAAAAACCCAGTAGGATGGCTCAAAGGCTCTTCCCAGTGGTGCCCAATGACAGGATGAGAGGCAGTGGGTGCAAACTGAAATACAGGAAATTTCATTTAAACATAGGAGAAAAATTTTCTTATTCTAAGTGTGACTGAACACTGGAACAGCTTACTCAGGTAAGTTGTGGAGTCTCCATCCTTGGAGATATTAAAAACCTGACTGGATTAGCCCTGAATAAACTGCGGTAGTTCATTCTGCTTTGAGTAGGGGGTTAGACTAAATGATCTCCAAAAGTTCCTTCTGTCTCAACAGTCCTGTGATTCTGTGATAGGACAGGAGAATGATCTTACAAACTTCACAGTACTCCTTCAATGTAATTTTCTTTATCCAGCAAGTTTACTGTTTTCACTGTGATATGTGTTCTGCTTTGTTAATTTATTACTTTTTTAAATTAAACTATTATCACCATTCATTAGATTAGTGATAGCAGGAGTAGGCCTGGAAGACAATAGTTGGAAAGGATTCCCCAGATATCAGTGGTTATTTGGATTTGGATCATATTTTTAGTGTGCTGGGTACAAGGCCTGTAATACTCCAGAAGTGAAGCTTATATGTGAGCCTCAGCCCAGCAATTGCTGCTGGGACTGTGATGGACCACTTTTTCATCTTGTTCATCATTGTTTAGATGTGTCTTGAAAGTGATGCCTTCCCTTCATGGTGACAGAGTCAAGTCTGATGCAGGATGTGCAAACAGCTCTGTTTGCATCCAGAAGTCCATCATTGGTGTCCAGCTGCTTTTCATTATCCTCTCTGCTAGGAGAGCTGTTTCTCTCACCTGATTCAGGCAAAACAAGCTGCAGTTGTAAAACCCAATGGTTCAAGCACTCCCAGGTTGTTATGATGAGATGGTGAAGGAGCCTTCAGATGACCTGTTCTGCTGGCAGGGCAGAGGGGCTGGAGCCTTTGACTAGAAGTGGTGATAAGCAGCTAGGAATAGGTTGAGGAGCAGTTGTGTCTTCCAACACCCCTAAACAGAATATATTCAGACCTGCAGCACCAATTCCCCCTATATTCTTCTTTGTAAATTTTTCCACCAAAATAGAATTTAATCTCTACGCAAGAGGCAGAAGCTTATAAAGATCCTCCCCCAATAAGGTAGGCAAATGGAAAATTGCAGTCAAAATGACTACTGCAAAGTTAAAATTTTAGTATTTTAACTTCTATATCAGTTTCTTCTGACCTTCAGTAGAAAGAAAGCTGCTTGCCAGTGTTCTCATTTAAACAGGTGATTTAGGATGAAGAAAATATGAGCTGGTAAATTGCTCATCTCTTTTGTTACTTTTTTCCAAGGACTAGTATTAGAACTGGTACTTCCTGGACTGAACCACAATGCTGTGTTAACAGCTGCAAAATTACTGGAAACAACTTTGGAAATAACCCATATATGCCAATTTGCTGTAGCTGTGCTTTTCTCCTGAGGAGAAAACCTTATTCTCGGGAAACTGTTTTCATTTAACAGCACAGACAAGGTTCCAGCTGCTGTGACTGGGAAGGAAAACCTCAAAAATGAGAAATCAGGGTAAGCAAGGCAGATATGAACCTGCAGACAGCCTGGGACCATAACATGTGAACTGACCCATTCACCTCACTGAGATATTCATTCAGCATGTTCCTGGGGCTAATACTGAAAACTCAGTGTTAATCATTGTGATGTTTCTGTAAGAGAGGAAGAGGATAATGCCAGGTATCCCCATTTCAATATCAGACACTTTTTTTTTTTGGTGTCTTGAGTAAGTAACATCTAGGAAGAGCCATGATGTATTACCCTGCTGTGCCTCTTTCAGGGTCACAAAGAGACAGAGCCCAAGAAGCCTGAGGTGCACCTGGATATTCAAGAAGAGCAGATCTATTGGTCACAGCTGGGTTTTCATAGGATATTATGGTTGAATATGTCTTATAACCCCTCTGTCTCCACCTTTCTGGGCAGAACTGCCCCTCTCAGGCCAGCTAGTCAGTAGATAAGCTTAGCTATAATATCAAAACACAAAAGAGAGATCTGAGCAGCCTAAAACATAACATGACAATATTTTGTCAGGTGAACTGTCTACTGCAAATGATGCTTCATACTGGCACCCTCAGCTGGAAGTCAGTGGTAGGAATGATACACAGTGTTTGAACACACCAAATATTGAAGCTTTTGAAATCATAAAATCATAGAATAGTTAGGGTTCAAAAGGACCTTAAGATCATCAAGTTCCAAACCCCCTGCCATGGGCAGGGACACCTTGCGCTAAACCATGTCACCCAAAACTCCATCCAACCTGAACACTGAGATAGTCTTGATAAGCCCCTGGCCAGCAGCTCAGACTGTAGAATTACAGAATGGTTGAGGTTGGATGGGACTTCTCTAGGTCATCTGGTCCAACCACTCCTATCCAAGCAGAATCTCCATACTTTATCAGCTTGTCTATGAGAATCTTTTGTGAGAGTGTCAAATGCCTTACTGAAGTATATGCTGACAATGTACACAGCTCTCACCTATCAAGCCAGTTGTTTCATTATAGAAGTTTCTTAAGTTGGTCAACCATGCCTTCCCCTTGGTGAAGCCATGCTGACTACTTCTGATGACTTTCTTGTTCTGCATGTGCCTGGAAACAGTGTACAGAATTGTCTACCCCAAGGTTGGAGGTGTGGCTGGGTCCTCCTTCTTGCACAGGTAAATAGTTGCTCAGATTTGTAGATACTCAACTTCAGCCATTTTTAGGCTTATAAATGAAGCCTAAAGTGGCAGTATTTTAACTGTTTTCACTGAGAACAGAAAGGGCCATGTCCACCAAACCAGTCTGTGAAGTGTCTCTAGCGTCTCTCCAGTACTTTGTTACCTGGTGAAGCTTGCAGTACAAACACAGAGCATGGCAAGTGGAGGCACAGAGCAGCGAAGTGATTTCCACAAAGTCATGTCAGAGGGTCAGTGGAAAAGTTGCAGAAGGATCTCAGTGACTGAAAACGTTTTGTCACTAAGCAAGGATTTTATCAGTGGGTTTTTTTTTTCCCTGGGTGGTACAGAGACACTAATGATGAAGGAATTGGCTCAAAACCAGTTTTTCAGCCATGGGAGACTAGTCCTCTAATTGTGCTTGTAGTGCTGTTGGCAGGTACTGTGCTGTGCCCTGTGTCTCTTGCCTGACTATCAATTAGCCCAAACTGAAAGAATAGGAGAGAGCTTAAGAGTTACAAGGGGGATTAGAAAAAAATATCCTTATTGTGGGTGTAGGAAATATTGGATGTGAAACTTCCTTGGGAGAGACCACTGTTAAAGATTTGCTGTTGGAAGGACTTCCATACTCCGTACACCATAAGAGGTCTGTTCAGGGGTGCCAGGTTCTTATGTCAGCTTCAGTTCAGAGCATCAGCTACCACACCTGGGACATTCCTGTGCTTTTTCTTAACAGCTCCTGCAAGCTGAGCTTGACTGATAGCACCATTAGGAGTGGGGCCCAATAGACCAAAAACTGCTTGCAAAATTTTGCATTCAAATATAAAAGTGGAAGAGAACCCTTTCTCTGTCAATGCTTTTCCCCCAAACAGAGTTATTTCCAGCTATTTCACCACATCTTCTCACATTTTTTCTCTAACAAACAGGCCTCTTTCTGATGGCAAATTGGTCTTTTCTGCCCTTCAGACAGAGCATTTATCATAGATGTTATTACCATGTCTCCTGGAGTCTTTCCATCTGAAGACATGCTTGTTACTAACACTGTCACAGGCTACAAAATGTAATCTGAAAGAGTGACATTTTTTATATATACCATTCTTTGTAGGTAGGTTTTTTTCTCCACATGCTGCTTAGCTTTCTTAGTAGGTCAGATCACCCATATCTCAAGACTAGTGCTGGCTCCTGGCACCAGCCAGTTGCTTCCCTGTCAGAGGACCCTGGGAGCTTCTTCCCCCTGCCCTAGGCTATTGTGCAATTAGGTAATTATGCAGTTCCAAGCAGACCTGGGGATCTGAGTCTGGGCAGAGCAGGGTGCTGCTGATGGTGGAGAAGCAACTGATATTGAAATGGCAGATTGGAAGCAAGAGGTGAACTTCTTTCTCTCCTGCTGTCTTGTTTTCTTTTAGTTGTGTTAGTTTGCTATGAAACAAACCAAGAGAGGGAGTAGCAGAGAATCATCTGAACAAACAGAGCCTAATATTTGATTTGGATGATGACAGTGAAAATGCCTTATCTTGCTTTAGTGGCCAAGTGACCAACCCCTACTGCTCAGCCTTCTGTGCACTACAGGCTGGCCACAATATGCTGGTGTGCTCAAAGTCACCAGAAAGGTCTCACCCTTGCAGCTGCCTTTAAGAGCTCCAGCAGGGGAGAGGATGAGTGTGTGCATGTTTTCCTGCAAGCAAAGGAATGAGCCTTGAAGGAGCACTCCTGCAGTGAACGGGGGAGTTTCTGTTTCTGGCATAAAGTTTGAATTCTTTGCCAAAGCTTGTCACCACTGTCCAAAGCACTGGTCTGCTCTCCCTCCCATGCTGGTATTTGGCTCCTGCCTTTTTTCCTGAGCTGCTGAGAAGCTCCCCTTGACTTTGGCAAAGAAAAGGAGGTCCTGGCCTGGGGTTCGGCACCCTCCTGACCTGGAAGGGAAGATGCTCGGGTGTCCAGGATGCATTGGACTGGTCTCTCCTGCTGCTACATGACCTACCGCGGGGCTTCTTGGCTCCCATAGGAATATGAACACCTCCTTGGGTGTTAAAACACTGCACGCTGTGCTGGCAAGGGCTGCCATCTGATTAACTGCTCTCAGCAGTGCCTGTCCAAGAGGTGCAGATGCTGCCTGGGAGCGCAATAGATGCACTCAAGGAAGCAAAGGCTGAAGTTAGGGACTGTAGTGACAGGACAAGGGGTAATGGGTTCAAGCTTAAACAGGGGAAGTTTAGATTGGATATAAGGAAGAAATTCTTTTCTGTTAGAGTAGTGAGGTACTGGAATGGGTTGGCCAGGGAGGTTGTGAATGCTCCATCTCTGGCAGTATTCAAGGCCAGGTTGGACAAAGCCTTGGGTGACATGGTTTAGTGTGAGGTGTCCCTGCCCATGGCAGGGGAGTTGGAACTTGATGATCTTAAGGTCCTTTCCAACCCTAACTATTCTATGATTCTAAGTTGCTGCTCAGCCCTTGGAGGCAGGAGTCTGGTGGATTAGGGTGCCAGTTTGAGCTCTGCAAAGAAGAAGGAACTACTTTCAGTATTTAAAATGTACTCAAGCTAAGAAGCAGATGTAGACTGTTCTGAATTAGCCTGAGATTTGGGATGAGTTCTGGGTGGGTTTTTTCTCTAAAGTAGGAGCTACCATAAGGTAGGGTAAGTTACAGTGTATGCACACTTTCTTTATAAAGGAACATATATGGCCTTAGAAAATGAATATATTTTGTATTAGTTAATTAGGTAGTATTCTTCCCTTTGATGTATGTTTTCTTAACTTTTAACCCTGCCACATTAAGGCATTAAGGTTAGCTATTTCAAAATGTACATATGCACATATATGCATGCATAGATATGGACATATGCTGTCTCCTTTTTTACTTTCCTCATTTGATGATATTGCAGTTACTCTGAATGAAATCCTTTAGGAGACATTCCAGGAGAAATGAAGATGTTTCAATCAAACCAAAACGCAAATGCAAAAGACATTTTGAGCAGAGTGGAGTTGTCATGTAGAAACAATTATTTTCCTCCCTACATGTATCTCTGAAAAAACTGATATATGCCCTTCTCCATTCAGGGATGAAATTTTGAAGCACTATTTTGAAGTTGTATGTTGTTAGGGGGTTTTGGTTGGTTGGTTGTTTGGGGTTTTGTTATGTTTTATTTTGGTTTTGTTTTTTTTTTAATGGGGAAGATGTGTTCCTCACAGAAATTTTTTTCTGAGGAGCAATCAATACACAAAACGAATTGTCTGTTGTTGGATCTGAGCTGCATATCTGTACACAGGGTGTTCTTGTACTCTAGGGTACTCTGACAAGCATCGTGGCTTAATCATAATAAACAATTGATTCCCTTATCAAAAAACCACACATACCCACAAACATTTCACTCCATCTTCAATGTCTTTGACAGCATAACATTTAAATACCTGAAGCAATTTATAAAGTATTTATAATACAGAATCCATAGCCAGACTACTAGAATTTAAATATCTAAGTCTTTAAGAGATGGACAAAACCAGGTACAGGTAGCATAAATGCTCCTTTATCTTTGCTTTCCTTGCATTCAGGAAGTATTCATAAAAACATCCCCTGCTATCTGCTATTTTCCCACCTATAAGGTATGCTTGCAAATGCTTTCAATGTGCACATTGTTACTGGGGATTAAATTTTCATATATGCATGCCAATCTCTTCTCCCCAGAGAGCGTCCTTGCTCCTGCTTAGGTAACAGGTCTGCCCAGCTGGTGAAGGACTACTTCTCGGATGCTCACCCCTGTGAGGATCGGTATGGTAGAACTGGAGAGCACTGTCTCCATTTGCACACAATCAAGGCTGGTGGAGGTCGTCACTTCCACCAAAAAGCTAGGCTGGAGCTGATCTGCCTGCCCAGAGCAAATGGAAAAGATCAGGGACCCTGGTGGATTCCTGCTGTTCCCTTAGCAAGAGCTTGCTGTGCAGTTACACTTCTACCTTCTCTATACCGTTAATTAAATAAGTATGTTACCTCCTAACAGTTGGTGTTGAATCCTGCTGAATAATTTTCCAAAGATATACAAGGAAAAGGCTTCTGTCATGAGGAAAAGCTCAGTTCTTTAAACCACCTTCAATTAAATCAGCTTGCTGGCCCGGTATGCCTATTTCTGTGCTGCAAACTCCACTCATCTTTACAGCTCTGTCATGACATGGGAACCTCTTAATTTTGATCTTGTTAAAAGAATTTACTTACTCAGTTCAGAGGTGCAGAATAGGCATGACTGTGATGCATGAGGGTACAAACACTTGCTGCTTATTGTGTTTCTAAATCTTACCTAGGCATAAGCTTTTTGCTTAAATCTGAAATTTCACATTTCAAAGCACAGTCTTTTGTAAACTAGAGGGAACTGAAACTGTTAGACTTGCAATATGGAAGCTGTTAAATCTGCAGGGAATGTATGTCTCTCGTTTGCATTCCCAGATTTAGAGATAGTCCACAAAAGGGAACTGAATTGAACCAAAGAGGATGGTAGCAGTGCCTAGAGATCCCCACAGTGAAAAGCTCTGTACCAACACTTGTTAATTGAAAGTCCTTAGAGACACAGTTTAAGCAGACAAAGACAGAGAGAAATGAAATACTTTCCTTGAGGTGGTAACAAACTGTGATGGCAGAGCCAGGTTTTAATCCCAGGCTTTATGATTCCTAGTCCAGTGTCCTACGATGTGTGACACTGCCCCCTAACACTTCTGGAATGCATTTCTTTCTGTATCAACCTCTGTCTACACAGACATACCTACATACGACATACAGAGCTCTATGTATGGCTGGATAATTCTCTGAACATTTACTAATTTATCGTACATACCACATTCCAAACAATGTGAATATTTTAAATACTTCATTTTAAATACTACCTGCTTATTTTCCTCCTTTAGAAATATCCAGAATGTTGCACTTTTCCTTCCCATTTTGGAAAGGAATCGTTTCTTGCCTGCACAGAAAGAGGCAGCAATATTGAAATTTCCACAAAGAGAGTTTGTCCCTGGACTGTTCTTGCAGGCATTTGTGCTGAAGAGATGTTAACACAAGCCACATTTTATGTGAAATATATTCCCATTGCTCAGGGTTCTTCTGCTTGATGCTGGCAATGCTGCAGCTTCCCACATTTCCCAGCTCTCCAAGGAACCCTACAGCAGAAATAAGGAAGCCAGGACTTAATATTTAGGCATATATATATATACATATATATTAAAGCAAAAGACATAACACTTTAAGGTTTTCTTGCAGCACAGGAGGGGAAAAATGGTAAAGATTTGCTTTGGGACCATTTTAATTCAGCTTTTAAAGTCCTCTGTAGCTACAGTAGTCTTTCCTTGTGGCAAGGATCCAAGCAAGTGGGTGCTGACCTCCACCACTGTTTTATCCTCAGTGCAAACTCATGCAGCCCCTCACTGGGGTATGAGCCATCACCCCAAAATGGGCAGGGGGCCTTTCTCATTGCACCCTGGCAGCAAGGAGCTCCCCTCCCAGGGATAGGGGTGTCCCCTGACCTTGGGCCAGGACAGGCTTCACTCATGCTGGCAAAGTGCTTCCAAGGTGAACCACCAGTGTTATGTAAATGTTGATTTTTATTGCTGTGGGTACAGGTAGAGATTAACTACCTCAGCTGGCAAGGGAACTGATGTGTAACATCCATCTCTGATCTCAGATCAAAAGCTTCAGCCTTGCCTGCCACACCTTGTTCCCACAAGGAGCTGTGCCAGGAGGGCAATGCCAGGGGTGCCCAGATGGCATGGCCACCACAGTGGCTCCAGGTCTTCTGGGCCACTTCTGCACTGCCAGCCCTTGCCATGGGTCTTGATGCTGTGGGAGTGCAAAGAGGAGGAGGACATCCTGAAGAGGAGGTGGGAAAGTGAGGGAGAAGGACACAAAATGCCATCCCAGGATGTGCTTTTGCACAGATGTTAAAAAGCAGCAGCATCTCTACTAATTGCAGCAAACTTGGCAGAAATTAAGCCTAATAGGCCTCCTTCATATGACTGTGTGACTAAACACCAGATGCCCCAAAGGCACAAACTGACAAGACTCTGTAAATCTGTAGTATAGTGTCTGTGATCCTTCTGACAGAGAGAGGATGTTGCAGGGCAGGCCCCTGAGTAGCCATCCTCCTGAGGGGCAGAAGCTGGTGGGGTATGGGTGGGGGGGTTGGGGCTGCATGCTAAAATACCCAACACCAAAATAGAATTTTATGACATTTATGAGTGCATTTTCATAAAAACATTTTTTTTTTTCTGGAGAAGCGCCAAAGCTCCAAATACTTTCTTCCTATTTTGTTCTCCTAGCACAGCACTTCTGTCCACTGGATGGTTTATGAATGGTCTTTCTTTGTGCGCCATGGGAGGAGAGAGTTACTCTGGATTTATCCAGGAGTACTCTGGATTTATCCAGGAGTGTTGTAAACCACATGGCCCTTCTCTCTTCAGCCTTATCTTTGAAATGCCTCAGGAGACATCTTATTTTTATGACTGCTCGAGGACTGTAAGCCTGAGGAGCTGCTTTTAGGAATGCATATGATCCCCGTCACATCAAATGGCTACATTGTGGTATCAGTGCTGTCTGTGGAACATAAAGTAGCTGCCGGGTCCCAGCTCTCCATCTGCAGTTCCCCAAAATCCAGGATTTTGAATCTGAAATTTCCATGTTGGCATTGTCAATAATTCAAAACTTTATTAAAAGGACTGATTCATGATAATTGTTCTGAGGTCAGGAAAATATTCAGAAATTGTTCCTCAGAAATTTTTATCTGCATTTGTGGTGTGCTTGTTTGCCTTAGGGAACATTGCGGTACTGTGCCAATGATTCTTCTCATTCCAAAGCACAATAAAACTTTACAATTTTAAATAATTGGCAAAATACCTTTTTAGATTATGTCAGAAATACCAGGTATCAGTTTCAATAAAGTTGCAGCATTTTGTTTTGATGTTTAAATTTATTGCTAGCATGAGAACAGGAATCTGCAGTATACCTGCAGGTCAAAAGGAAGAAGTTAATGTTGTTGAAATGAATTTTTAGGGTTTTTCTCCCTGCTTTAAAATGCCACAAAATGGAGGTTTGAGATTTTTAAAGGCACAATTTTCTGATAGACAAATTCCATGGAAAGATGTGTGACTAACGTTAACTATCAGGACAAATCTGGGGAACTCGAAGATGGTCAGAATAAGGAATCAATCAAGTTTGTACTGGCAGTACTTTGACGTGAGTTATTGCACATGTGAGTAGAAAGTTTGAGGGCTTGTGAAAACAACTCTGTCTTTTAGAAGATAAAGTCAGAGGGTGTTTCTCTAGACTGGTTTTGTGACGCTGATGTCTGATTCAGCCTCCTTGACCCCCTAGTGGACTTGAATTGGATGAAGCACATCACTAAGCATCAGAAGAGGAAATAAGTACTTTTAGTAAAGTCACATTCCTTTTTGGTGGCAGTCACTGACAGACTTTTGAATTTGTTCTGGCTCTTCTCAAGTAACAAATAGCTCACAAAAATGATACTGCAATGTCAGCAGATAACTGGTTCATCTCATCTTCCAAACTACCTCAACTATTTCTCACTGTGAGATTGGTTACTCATTTTAGACGTTCATTTACTTCTGTTACACGGACTAGATTATGCTGCCATTTGTCACCTGCAACCTTGACATCAGGAATGGCTGCTCTTGTGCCTGTGAGTCTGAATGTTAGAACTTCATTAAATATGTCTCTAACGATTGCTTTTCTTATGCTGTTATCCAGAATTTCAGTCCCAAGTTGAAAGAGATATAATATAGGAAAAGAGAGTGGCCTGGGAGGGATGACTTCACAGGAATACTTATTTTCTGGAATATGAAAACAGTTTGGTAATGTAGGAGAAGCAGTAGGCTGGATGACTGGGTTTTGTGTATTAATGACTAAGTATATATCACACCAAAGGTCATTCATTTCATGTACCCCACAAATATGCAAGCCTAAGTCTGCCTAATGGTGACCAGTGGCAACGCTTCTTGTTTTGTCTCCATCATCTGGGCTTGTGACTGTGGTGGGGAGGCCTCAGTTCTATGATTTTGTTTGCCAATGTAATTATTTCACAGTTACTGGTCATGATTCCCCAGAGGCTGAAGGAATTGCAGTAAATGAGAGAAATGACTTCTACAACAACCAGCTCTGGTACCCCACTACTCTACCTTTCTCACCACCACGGAACAGAGTTTGGGTGGGCATGTCCTTTGTGAAAGAGCAGGAGGATGTTTTATCTGGCTTCACGCAGAGGCTTATAAATTCAAGGTAATACAGCAAAAGGTGAGTCTGTGCACTGAAACTGTAATTTCAAAAATGACACCGAGTACCTCCAGCCACATCAAAGTTACAATTACAAACTTCCTGGGACTTACAAAACCAATGTCTATGTTTGAGAAACCCGAGTGAGGACTTTCCTTGTAAGCACGCGTTAACAAATTAGGTTCTCTTCTAACCGGCAAACCAGCTGATGCCTATTTGAATATATCTGTAGTATCAGAAAGAAACTTAGCATAAAGGTGATTATTTCATCCTGTGACATAAGAACCTTTGGCAAGTGTTCCCAGTTTACTCAGAGATGATGTGTAAGCAGGTCATCACAACACAAGTCCATATTACTGTGAGATAATGGACATCATGTGCATAGGAAATGGCGTTTGATCAGTTATAGACATAGACACAGTAAAGCAAGTGCCCATTCACGCAAACAATAACATGTTGCAGATCACACACTGCATCACCATGTATGCAATCATGTTGTAACCCAACATGATTGCATACAGACTCTGATGCTGGAATGAAAGCAGCCATGATTCAAAAACCGTGAATGGGGGAGCCCTGTTATAAAATTGTCCCTGCCATAGTCATAAGGAAGGAAGACTTCTATTCTTCAGCCTGGAGAAGAGAAGGCTCTGGGGAGACATTATAGAAGCCTTCCAGTACCTCTTTAGGGCCTACAAGAAACCTGGAAAGGGACTTTTTACAAGGGCAGGTAGTGACAGGACAAGGTAATGGCTTTAAAATGATAAAGGATACATTTAAATTAGGTATTAGGGAAAAAATTTTCACTGTGAGGGTGATGAGACACTGAAAGAGGTTGCCCATTGCTGGCAATGTTCAAGGCCAGGCTGGATGGGGCTCTGAGCAACCTGGTCTAGTGGAATGTGTCCCTGCCCATGGCAGGGGGGTTGGAACTATATGATCTTTAAGATCTCTTCCAACCCAAACCATTTGTGATACTCTGATTACCAAAGTCAAAAGATATATGCTACTCTTCCTTAGAAGCACCATTTCTTTACTAATGCTGAGTCAGCTGAACACAAGCTAAGTGTGTGCTTTGCTTTTCAATGAAGGGTGAAACTCTCAACAGCATACAGATACACTATAGTCTCTACCAGAGAAGATATGGGTTTGTTTGTTTTTTATTTAATGAAATTTCTGTCTTCTTTGTCTGGAATTTCAGACACTTTTTGGCATATAAGAATTAATTCTTACAGTCACATCTGCTAGGCTGAATATGGCCTGAGCCTGACTGTGAGCACCAGTGAGTTAAAGGAGTGCTAAGTGAAAGGAAACAAAATGAACATGAGCCAGCAGTGTGCGCTTACAGCGCAAAAAGCCAACCGTATTCTGAACTGCATCAAAAGAAGCATGACCAGCAGGTCCAAGGAGGTGATCCTGCCCCTCTACTCTGCTCTTGTGAGACCTCACTTGCAGTATTGTGTGCAGTTCTGGTGTCCTCAACATAAAAAGGACATGGAACTGTTGGAACAAGTCCAGAGGAGGGTCATGAGAATGATCAGGGGACTGGAGCACCTCCCATATGAAGACAGGCTGAGAAAGTTGGTGCTGTTCAGCCTGGAGAAGAGAAGGCTGCGTGGAGACCTCACAGCAGCCTTCCAGTATCTGAAGGGGGCCTGTGGGGATGCTGGGGAGGGACTATTCATTAGGGACTGTAGTGATAGGACAAGGAGTAATGGGTTGAAACTGAAACAGCAGAGGTTTAGACTGGATATAAGGAAGAAATTCTTTACTGTTAGGGTGGTGAGGCACTGGAATGGGACGGCCAAGGAAGCTGTGAATGCTCCATCCCTGGCAGTGTTCAAGACCAGGTTGGATTAAACCTTGGGTGATATGGTTTAGTGTGAGGTGTCCCTGCCCATGGCAGGGGGGTTGGAACAAGATGATCTTGAGGTCCTTTCCAATCCTAACTATTCTATGATTCTATGATTTTTCCCCCATTTTCCTCTGACTAGATATTTCTATAGCATATTGTAGAGATACTGCAATACAAGCTTAAAGATGCACATTATTTTCTTTTGTCTGGAAAAAGGAGTTATCCTACAGTTAGGCACTTCCCCTGAAATAATTTTATGGACAAATGGGATCTGAGTAAACAATCTAAAATTTATAAATAAATAATACTACTTACTAAAATATCCATACTACATCAATTATGGAATAAATTCTTTTCCTCAGTTGTTTGGAAAAGGTTTGCTTTCCATTTGAATCCTATGCTGCCATGTATTTATTTTATTTTTTATTTTAAAAAATAATCAAAAAACGTAATAAAAAAATAATCAGAGCAGTGAGAGCCACCCAGGGAGCCTCAAGTCCTCGACAGAACTCGCCCACGAGCAGGCAGCTCAGCTGACGCGAGCAGCTGACTCACAGGGGGCGGAGCCAGGAGGGGCTGCACCAGCCCTGACTGGGTGAAAAACTGCCTCCGGAAGCATGAGCGACAGGAGTACGTCAAGGCAGTTTGCGCTGGCAGGTGAGCTGGATGGAGAGCACTCGAAGGATGGTCAGCACTCACAGTATGACCAGGGCCCACTCTGGGACTCTGCTCTGGCTGCCCCGGCGGTGGCAGCGCCGGCACCAGACAGAGCCGATGGGAGGGGAGGCTGCAGCGGGGAGCTCGGGGGGCAGAAAGTGCCTGCACTGGAGTCGTGAGGGGAGGGTGCGCCATGGGCAGGGCTGCCCTCGGTGCCCTGGTGGAGGCCTTCCTGCAGCAGGGGCTGAGCTGCGGGGCACTGTCAGTAGCTGAGAGGTGTCAGGGGAGCTGAGAGGGAGCTGGGCTGCTTGCTCCAGGCCCGAACTGTGCAGGGGCCAGAAGCGTCCCCTGTGGCTCATGGAGGAAAGGAGGCTGCTAACCCAGGAAGCTGGGAAACAGCAAAAAAAACCCAAAACCAAAACCAAAATCAAAAACCAGAACCCCCAAAAAAACAAAAAACAAAAAAGGGAGGAAGAGGACAATTAAAAGCAAGGGGCTTCTTCCTAAATCTGTTGTCCCCACCCAGAACCACTTTGCTGTCCTGCAGGGGGCTAATGAGGAAACACACTCACACTATGAACAACCAACCAGCTGGTGCACTGCTAAAGATCTCTACTGGTGCTGCCAGGAAAAAGCTGTGGGTTGTAGTAGTAGCGGACTCTGAAAGAAGCAGAGGCACCCATCTGTTGGCCTGACCCAGTCTCAAGGGAGGTGTGCTGCCTACTGGGGATGTTACAGAGAGGCTGCCTGCTCCAATAAGTCCCACCAACTATTACCCATTTCTAGTGACCGATGTGGGTGCTAGTGATATAGCTAGCAGTAGCCTGAAGAATATAAAGAAGGACTACAGTGCCCTGGGAGAGGTGGTTAGTGGCTTTGGAGCTCAGGTAGTCATTTCATCAGTTCTCCAGGATAAACGGGAGGACCTAAAAAAGGCTATGAGGATTGCCAGGTTAATAAATGGTTAGAGCAGTGGTGCCATAGTCAGGGCTTTGGGTATCTTAAACACAGGACCCAAGTTAGTAGGCCAGGTCTTTTGGGGGCTGGTGGAGCTTGTGGAGCTGGTCTGATGAAGGGGAAGAGCGCTTTTGGAGGAGGCTTGCCAGGCTGGTCAAGGCAGCTTTAAGCTAGCTGTGTTGGGGGAGGGGAGCATCATTCCATTCCAACACACCCATAGTTGCCAGCACCTATAATAAATTCTCAGAGCAATGTAAAGATATTCCAGCCACTCCAGACAATGAGCTGGAATTGTCTGTAAAATGCCAGTAGAATGGGAAACAAACAAGAGGAATTGGAGATGTGTGCATGTCTACAGGGGTATGATATAATCGGCATCACAGAAACATGGTGGAATGGCTCCTATGACTGAAGTGTTGGAATGGAAGGTTACAGGCTCTTTAGAAAAGACAGGCCTGGCAGGCAGGGAGGGGGAGTTGCTGTTTATGTTAGGGATAGGCTGGAGAGCATGGAACTCTGTTTGGGGACAGGTGAGCAGTCAATAGAGAGTTTGTGGGTCAAGGTTAAAGGAAGAATGGTGATGGGAGACATTACTATGGGGATCTCTTCCAGACCGCCTGATCAAAAGGGCTCTGTGGATGAAGCACTCTATAGACAGATAGGAACAGCCTCACGCTCACAGGCCCTTGTTCTCATGGGGGACTTAAACCACCCTGATATCTGCTGGAGGGACCGTATGGCCCAGCACAAGCAACCAAGGAGGTTCCTTGACTGTGTGGAAGACAACTTCCTCCTGCAAGTAATAGAGGAGCTGACAAGGAGAGGGGCAGTGCTTGACCTTGTGCTTACCAACAGGGAAGGGCTGATTGGAAATGTGATGCTCCAGGGCAGCCTTGGTTGCAGTGATCATGAGATGGTTGAATTCGATATCCTCAGGACAGTGAGAAGCGTGTGCAGCAAGCTCACTGCCCTGGACTTCAAGAGAACAGACTTTGGCCTCTTCAGGAACCTGCTTAGTAAGGTTCCATGGGATTTAGCCCTAGAGGGTAGGGGCACCCAAGACTGTTGGTTGATATTCAAGTATCACCTACTACAGGCTCAGGAGTGTTTCATCCCAACTAGAAGGAAGTGCAGCAGGAGGTTCAGGAGACCTTGGATGGATAAGAAGCTGCTGAGGAAACTTCAGAGGTAAAAAGAAGTTTACAAAAGGTGGAAGCAAAGACAGGTGGCCTGGGAAGAATACAGGAATGTTGTCTGGGAAGCAAGGGACCAGGTTAAGAAAGCTAAGGCTCAGTTAGAATTAAATTTGGCTAGGGATGTTAAAGATAACAAGAAAGGATTCTGTAGGTACATTGCAAATAAAAGCCAGACTAGGGACAACATGGGCCCTCTCCGGAAGCCTTGGAGAAGGCTGAGGTTCTTAACGACTTGTTTGCCTCAGTCTTCAATGGCAAATGCTCTGACCACACCACCCAAGTCTTGGAAGGCAGCTGCAGGGACTGTGAGAATGAAGACCCTTGGCCCACTGTAGGAGAGGATCTGGTTCCAGACCATCTTAAGAACCTGAATGTACATAAGTCCATGAGATCTGATGAAATCCATCTGCAGGTCCTGAAGGAGCTGGCAAATGAAGTTGCTAAGCCACTGTCCATCATATTTGAAAAATCATGGCAGACAGGTAAAATTCCCAACAACTGGAGAAAGGGAAATATAACCCTGATTTTCAAGAAGGGGAAAATGTATAACCTGGGGAATTACAGACCAGTCTGTGCCTGGCAAAATCTTGCAGCAGATTCTCCTGGAAGGCATGCTAAGGCACATGAAAAACAACAAGGTGCTTGGTGACAGTCAGCATGGCTTCACTTAGGGGAAATCCTGCCTGACCAATTTGGTGGCCTTCTATGATGTGGCTACAAAAGTGATGGACAGGGGTGGAGCTGTTGACGTCATCTACCTGGACTTGTACAAAGCGTTTGACACTGTCCTACACAACATCCTTGTCTCTAAATTGGAGAGACATTAATTTGATGGATGGGCCACCCAGTGGATAAAGAACTGGCTGAATGGCAGCATGCAAAGAGTTGTGGTCAATGGCTCAGTGTCTGGCTGGAGACCAGTAAGGAGTGGTGTCCCTCAGGGATCAGTGTTGGGACCGGTCTTGCTCAATGTCTTTGTCAGTGATGTGGATAGTGGGATTGAGCGCGCTCTCAGCAAGTTTGCCGATGACACCAAGCTGTGAGGTTCAGTTGATACGCTGGAGGGAAGGAATGCCATCCAGAGGGACTTTGACGTGCTCTAAAAGTGGGACAATGCCAAATTTATGAAGTTTAACTATGCCAAGTACAAGGTCTTACACTTCAGGTGGAGCAATCCCAGGCACAGCTGCAGGTTGGGTGGAGAAGAGATTCAGATCAGCCCTGAGGAGGAGGACCTGGGGATATTGGTTGATGAGAAATTTAACATGAGCCGGCTTCAGTGTGCACTCGCATCCCAGAAGCCCAACTGTATTGTGGGCTGCATCAAAAGGAGTGGGACCAGCAGGTCCAAGGAGGTGATCCTGCCCCTCTGCTCTGCTCTCGTGAAACCTCACTTGGAGTATTGTGTGCAGTTCTGGTGTCCTCAACATAAAAAGGACATGGTACTGTTAGAACAAGTCCAGAGGAGGGCCATGAGGATGATCAGGGGACTGGAGCACCTCCCATATGAAGACAGGCTGAGAAAGTTGGGTCTGTTCAGCCTGGAGAAGAGAAGGCTGCATGGAGACCTCATAGCAGCCTTCCAGTATCTGAAGGGGGCCTATAAGGATGCTGGGGAAGGACTACTCATTAGGGACTGTAGTGACAGGACAAGGGGTAATGGGTTAAAGCTTAAACTGGGGGAGTTTAGATTAGATATAAGAAAGAAGTTCTTTACTGTAAGGGTGGTGAAGCATTGGAAGGGGTTGGCAAAGGAAGCTGTGAATGCTCCATCCCTGGCAGTGTTGAAAGCCAGGTTGGACAGAGCCTTGGGTGACATGGTTTAGTGTGAGGTGTCCCTGCCCATGGCAGGGGGGTTGGAACTAGATGATCTTGAGGTCCTTTCCAACCCTAACTACTCTATGATTCTATCAAAATGTTTTTATTGAAAGTATTTCTATAAAGCTCAGGAGACCTGGCAATCATTTTTATTGGACTGATCAGCACCACTTGCATACAAATTGCTCTGTTTGTATTGACTGCTGCAACACATCTTTTTTATATAAACTGTTCTATTGATTCTGACATAAATAACATACAGGCTGCTTCAAATCATAAACCCATCAGTTTGGGGGATTCTTACCAGAATCTACGATGTACCAGACAACAATAAGCAAACAAACAAAATGTAACTGTAAGGATCTGTGAAACGATTGGCTTTTAGAAACTTTTCTTCTCCTTGCTTTGGCTGCCATTTGTCTGGCTATTATGTCACTTATTTGCACATTTTGCACGTTTTTGCATTCATGAAACATGAATGAAAAAAAATCCTTCTAACAGCTCTAATGTGGATAATGAGAAAAAGAGAAAGAATGATATTGAAAAAAATGCATTCAGCTATTCTATTTTTGTTTTGAAGTTTTATTCTGGAAGGGTGTTTTGTTGCTTTATTGGTATGACTGCCTTTCTGTTAGAGTGGAGTGATAGCTACATGCCCCAGGAGACATCTGTTTTACTGCAAACATACCTGCTGCTCTTAGGACAGCTTGACTAAACTACAGCTTATTTGGAAGTTGGGTATCAGTCATTGGGCTTGAATTCAGAGGTGTGATTTGCTCTTTCAGAGAATGTTTCAGGAACCCACGACTCCTCCATCTGCGTTCCCTTTCCTTCATCTCTGACTCATCAACAGTGATGAATTTAAGATTGGTTTCTGTTTCCCCATTTCCACTGAGACATCCTTTACACGTATGACAAGCCTCTCATTTGCATACTAACCACTGTCTGGGGTTTGGAGTTACTTTTGGTTCTCTATGACCCTGCAGTTAGGCAACACACTAATTTCCACAGCTGCCAGTTAGGGCTCACTAACAGGACTGTAGAAGCAAGGCTGAGCTGAGATTTGCTGAGACAGGGGTGAATTCATACAACCACTTTTTAATAGAAGTTATTGAAACTGAGGTATAAAGATGTGTCTTCCAAGCGAGCACACATCCAGTCCATCTGTGTTGGAAGAGATACAGCTGTCATGTGTATGGGATTTGTTGATCTTGCCTCATTTTCTGACTGGAAATATTACCGCTTCTGGACTGCTGAACATCTAGAAATTCATGCCAAATGAGCATGTATTTTTCAGATCCTGTCTGGACAGAGTTTCTGGGCAGAGAAAGAAGACACAGCTGGGAAATCTGAATCCTAGGCAGATGTTTTGCCCAAGCATAATGAATCCAACACACTAAAGATGAGTAAAGGCCTCTGAGCATACAGTACCTTGCATGGGCACATGCATTTGTGCTCAGGACGTCTCTGGCCGACTTGTGGAAGTCCTAGGAAAAAAAGTCTTTGTGATTGTGGACACTGAAAAAGGCAAAAATAAAGATAGAAAAGCATTCCCTCTGCAGCTCTCCAGCTAAATTATGTCTTTGATCATGTATTGGCCTTTACTTCCTACCTAGATTTTACAGTAAACCCTAGGGCATATGTCTTTGTCCTACAACTGTGGTGGTCTCCTGTTTGCTGTTGGTCAGTAGCAGTTATGGAGCAGAGCTTTGATATGCCTGAGACTGTTACATAACTGCATTTCTTGCACAAATTGGAAAAAAACCTAGTGCTATGTTGTTGAGTTTCACATCACAAGACACTGTACGGTTTGGATGGGGTTTTTTTTCGTTTGTTTTGGTTTGGGGTTTTTTTGTTGTGTTTATTTGTTTAGTTTGGTTTTGGTTTTATTTCTAAAAAAGGCTACACAAATCAACAGGAGATTGACCATATTTCCTTAGACTGAAGAGGAGTGGATGGCATTTGTTTATTTCCAGGGTTTGGTGGGTTTTTGTGTTTTGTTTTCTTTTTTTTGTTTAAGAAATAAAATTTAAAAAAAAAGCCCCACCTGTCAGCAGTCCATTAGCAAATAAGTCCTTGGCAGAATATTACCATGCTGTAAGGTGGACAACAGGGCAGAAGCAATAATGGTTGGCTTATGGCAGCAGCAGTTTATCATGTGATACTGGATCTATTTCTTCACCCACAGCCAGCTTGATGCTTCTTTTTCTGTCTTCTCATGTCTGAAATTTTCCTTCACATAGAATGCAATGTCACTTCTGGGGGGAGACATTCCACATCTCTTGCCAGTGCTGGGTTTATCTGGTTATCTCTCTAAGAGAAAACTACTTTCCAAGAATACCTCCCCATTTGAGCTTGAAATGCTTTGCAGAACTTGCCTTACTGACACTTTCATTGTCTCATCAGAAATTTGTTTCGAGAAGACACAGAAAAAGCCAGGAAGTAATGGGGCTGCCCTCTCCAAGCAGGTCTAGTGAGCTTGACACCGTTTCCTCAGCTAGCACATTTTAATAGCAGTCTAGATGCCCCTATCCACAGTGTGGAAAAGTTCTGTGAAAAACAGAGAAGTATGATCATCTTAAATTATGGACTGCAGCGACAGGATGGGGAAAATGAAGCTGTTTTTCTATTTGCATTGTGGTGACAGTGGAGCCTAACTAGGGTCTGGTTGAATAATGAGCCACCTAACAGAGAACTCTGCATAGCACTTTACAAACAGTTCCTCACAGAGTTCGTATTAATTATCCCATTCCTTCTGATTAAATTCAGCTGATTTCTCGCTCACTCTCACATGACTTTGTGCAAGGCTTTATGGTGCCTTGTGAGAACAGCAATAACACATACATGCTGATACAGTCATTAGATATCCTGAGAACCTGCACTTTCCACTGTGGTCATTCTCTTGCAAACAGATACTTCTGTGATGCAATCAAGGTCTTTGTTTATGTAAAAATTGCTGCAAATATGTCAGATTGGCAAGGGTGAATGGCCAGAGGGTCATATCTGCTTTTGAAGAAAAGAAGAAAATAGAGACAGAAATATTCGAAGAGTGTTGAATATTCAAAGAGTTCAATATTCACAGAGTGTTGGATTGGTACCTTTTCTACCTGTTTGCCCAGTAGCTCCAGGGATTGTATGGCTCATGTTCATTGTTCTTTTCCGAAGTGATTATGAAATAGCCAGACCTAAAGAAGAGACATGGGAAGGCAAGGCAAGGAAAACTTTTAATAACAGCTCTGCTAGCAAACAAATACAGTTTTTATCTACTGGTGTATTGACATTTTTTTCTGAAACACTTTAGCTACAGCACAAGAAATGGAGTTTCTGCATTAATCAAGGCCAACAAGTGTAGTTTTGAACCTCTGCTTCACAACACTTCTTAAAATTCAAATATTTGTAGGGCATACATTTGTTTATAATCTCATCACTGTGTATATGGATTTCACTGCAAACTGTGTGATATATTTATTCTGTCTCTTGCAGTATAGCAGTAGTGTATAAAAACCAGATTGAGTCCTTTATTTATAGTTGTCAATAACCAGATGACAGAAAACATCTTCCGCTTGAAGAATTATTACTGCTAGTGTTTCCTGGGAACCCTTTTCATCAAACAGTGGGAATGTTTCTTGTCCTTAGCATCACATCTGCAATGTAGGAGCCAAGAAAATGTCAATAACTTCCTTATCATGAATTTCTGCTTTCAAGAATTAATAATTTCACACACACTGACACACAAGCAGAAGCATGTGAAACTGAAATTTGGCATAAACATTTGTAATTGAAAAGCAAAACTTACTTCTGCAAAATGATCTCTGCTGTTTTGAATCTGAGAGGACTCATAAGGTGCCTGTGTTGGTTTTTTTTTTTTTTTCTCTTTTTTGAGTCAGCTGTTAGGAAATGATACAATCTCACTTGCTGTCTGTCAAGAACTCATTTGTATGTCTGAGGATCTCAGTAGAGAAAAAATTGTGGTTTACTTTGTCATGCTTTCTAGCTTTTCTAATGGACTTTTCTCTAGATGCCAAGGGGAGGAAAATGGTGAAGCTCATTCAATTGGTATAGCAGAATGCATCCCTCCCTTCTAAATTTATCCATTAAATATTTCAGCCTCCCATTGTTTAAAGCCCCTTTATATGTAGCTGAGTAGTATGTGTAAGGAATACCATACAGGAAAAAGTCATTGCATAAAGAAAACTTCAAGTAACTCACCAAGCATCGGAATAAAGGAAGCCTAGTTTACTGTGGGTTTTGTTTTGAGTTTGATCAACTTCATTTTCATAAAGATAAGATTGGCAACTGAACTTTTTCCCATGGCTAGACATTTATAGTATCTTTTCCTCTTGCCCTTTCTTTTCTCCCATGTAGATTTTAATTAGCTCTTTCTCTGCCTGTTTTAATGAATTTGGTTGAAATTTGTATCTTTGACATCTCTTTCCCTCTTCCTGTTAGATTTTTTTTCTTTCAAATTAGTGAATAGGTTCAAAAATGATTGCTGGGTGCTCATATTTGTATATAATTAAAAACATACATTGAGTAGAAATACACAGACTTCATTAGCTTAAAAAAGGAGGTTTAAAAAAACCTTCTGGGTCTCTTAGCTTTCATGTGACATTATCTCAGCTGTCCAAGAATGCCTAATAAGCTAAGAACCTGCAGTAATAATGTGAATTGCTCATCAATCATTGCCTGATGATCTTTGGGCACCTATGTAAAATATAAATAAACCAAAGGGCCAAATGTAAGGCAACATGCCCAGTTTCATTTTATTATGCAACTGGCAAATATGTAATTTGCAAAATTACAGAACTGTTGATGAAGACGAATTTGAGCAGATTTTTTTTTTTTTTTTTTTTGTGGTGGCCTAACATTTCATGTCAAAATCCAGGACTTAGTGGTATTCAGAACACCCACGCTGTTGGTCATAAAGGAACACTGTCCAGTTCAGCTTCTTCCAGAGACCTTCCAACCTTCCTTTGCACTTATGGACTGTTGGCTTAAATAATTCACTCTTTCCAAAGCACTTGCTTCCTCCCTCGTTCACCTACTCAAAGTATGAACAAACTTCCTGAAGTTATCACTTTGTATTTCAGCTTGTAAAACATGGCATTTCGGGACTTCTGCATAAGCTGCCTTGGCCATGCTCCCACTGTTAAGCAGTGGCATGACAGGTATTCGGAATCCAAAGTGCAAGTGGAGGAAGCAGCAGGCATTTGATACACCCGTCCATGCACGTAGTGCTGCAGTAATCATCAGTCAAGCTGAAAGTTAAACACACAGACTAGACAGCTCGAGTAGGATGTGCACACTTTCATGAGGAGTACTTTTTATTCTCTCCTTAAACTTATACAACTGGGTCAGAAACTACTGAAGTGAGTTCATGATTAATGTGTTAAGGGCAACCTACTCAGTTACCCTTTTGCAGTTGAGGGAAGGGGTTAAATGAACTCTTGGTCAATCTGTACATAAAACATATCTCTTATTTGAGTTGAAATTATGCTGGTTTGGAATTATATATCTTTCTAAGACCACCATTTGTATTTGGATTGTCCTTTGAACTTCACAACATGCTGCAAGAGCATCTGCAAATACAAAATGTGGGCCAACCAAGACAGAGGTCCCCCTCTTCCTGAGGACTGGCCACAACAAACAACAAAGCCACAAGCCTACAGTGAGAAGCCGAATGAGTGAAGAGGAATATCAACCTAGATAATACTTGCTTGGCATAAATCTCCATGCTATGCTGGGTCAGTTCTTTAATAAAACAGAGAAACCAGAAAACAACATCACAGGTGATCTTCAGATAATCTCAGTGGGAAGAGTCTGAAAAAAAAAGACTGATTGAACAAAGTTGCTGAGTAATTTGGTTTCAGTTAAGAGTAATTACAAACAAGCTGGAATCTCCCACTGCCCAGTGGCATCAAAAAGGAAAGACAGAATATGATATTTGAGTGAGGATAGCATTCAAAACCTACAGTAGGTGCTCTGTATTGCCTTTTACCTTCCTAGAGAGTGCTTTAAGGACTAGCCTGAAGAAGCTCTTCATAGGACTCATACTTTTGGTTATGAAGATTCCCTGTTATTATCAGGTCAGGGGAATTGGCCATGTAAAAGCATTCTCTGCTGTAAGACCTACAAGACACTTTTAGTATAATCAAGACAGAGAACTCCAGACCTTGAGAACTGGAAGAAAGTGGAAAAGTCAAAGTAGATGTTTAATGGCTCATAAGTAAATTGTGTATATATCAGTGGCAGGTAACAGTGCTCATCTTCTCCATGAGTTTTGTAGCATGATGTCTCATCTGTTCTTGTCTGTAGAAATCATCCCAAAACCTGCATGAGATACTCTGCTTGTGCATTTTTTTTCTGCTTGAATTATGCTGGTATAAAACTGGTGGAATACAGAGGAGCATCAGGGTGTCTGTCATCAGTGTCCACAGCAATATGACAAGCATTAAAAAGTGCCAATTCCTCAGTAGTGTAGAGAACAAACGCTGCAGTGGATTGTATTTCTGGTACTATTATTACAGACAGACTTGTAAGAAGCATACATGCTGTGGATGAAAGGGGTATGGAATCAGAGAGGCTAATGATAGAAAAAGGCCACTTATGTCAACTGCTTCATTTTCCTGCTGATATAGGATTGTTCCCAATGAGATATGGTGTATTTTTAGTGCTTTGTCCAGTCTGGTTTTATATGTAAATAATAAAGACTGTCAGTAATAAAGGAGCCTGAAATAGTTCTGTTCTAGTACTGCCTTCCTCTTCCCTCCCTCCACCCCTCCCTAATTTCTTATTCAGGCTAAATGAGAACAGGAATGACATCTATACTTTTTTTTTTCTTCCATTCTGCTCTCTCTTCTTTCTACTGTTTGACCCTCTTCACAGGCAGGATTTCTCTGACCTGATTTTTATAAAATAGTATTTGGACAATTCAGTTTTATATGCTACTCTATCACAGGTCTGATTTAGGAAACTCTTCAAAATGTGGAGACTCAGTTTGACAGGAAACAACCTACCTGCAAGCCAACATGGAAAATAAGTAATAAAGCAATGATTTATGCTCATATAGGAACTGAAGTTTTTGCATATGCTTTCTTGTGTACTTTCTCACATTATCTTCTGTGTCTCGAGGAGCTACTCACTGTCTGCCTGTCCATTATGCAGATCCTTCAAGAACAGTGAGCTATGATGTAGTGTAGCTTAAAATCAAGTATAAGCCATACTACACAAGAACAAGCAATCCAACAACAAAATAAAGTAGTCTTTTGGCATAGAAGATAACTGTATAAGTACTTCATAATTTTCATAAAAATACCCCTTTCAATGTTTGGGAGAACTATTTCCCTTTTTGGACTTTGCACCCTCAGACAGCTGCATTATCAAGTGGACATTAACTGGTATGACAGTTTTCAGAAGAGTTTTTGGCTTGGAATTCAACAAATTTGTACTCAGTGGTGTCAGTGCATGTCAACATTCAAGTGGAGAGGCTGAGTTTAGAGCTTAGGTGCTGTTATCTTGATGATAAATGGGCCCTCAGTGTAATCCTGTCTTTGATCCATATGCACGTATCTGCTTTGAATCTGGTGAGTGTAAGACCTTCTAGTCAGTAGGACAGTAGATAAATTAATGCCCTTTTTGCTCCTGATTGGAGAAACACATTTAATGGTAGCCTGAATAAGAACACAGAGAGCAAAAAGACCCAGAGACTGAATTTATACTAGCCAAGCTTGTATGTCCTGTCTGTAGCAAAGGAAATAGAGAGATATGGAAAATGAGGACATGCCAAAAATTACTTGTCATCTGCTACTGAGATAAAGCTGTGGAGAGAGAGACCAAGAGAAAAATGAACTTGTGTTATGGACTGTGTTGGCTGAAAAGAGTCTTGAAATAGAAACTGCATCCTGTTGTCCGGCCATCCTGAGTTCAGGGAAATAGGCTTCTAACATCCTCTTTCAATAATCAAAACACAAAGCATTCAGTTCCAGCACCAGTGTCTTTTCCCAATAGAAACAACCTTCAAGGTATTGGCTAACTGTTGCTGCTTTGAGAAAAAAAAAAATAAAAAAATAGAAAAAAAAAGAAAAGCAAGAAAAAAGCTGCTTTGTCTCAGAAGAAAAAAAAATCCAAAACAGGTGGAAGCAGAAGGTACTTAACTAATCCCCATTATCCCTCAGCGACAGGCTGCAGTGTCCTGTGACTTTGTGAAGCCCTCCAAGAAGCTGCTAAGAGCAAAAGGGGCCTTGGCCCTTACTCCAACCTGTTCCTGATTTACTCAAGGGAGAGAAGAAACAGTATCCAAGAGGATGAAGATAATCTATGCAGAAGAAAATATTCAACAAGGGGGAAAAAATGTACTGGAAATTATTGGAGACAAGCTGATGTCAGATTCCTTTGGAAGTCTGGAGTTGCTGGACAAGAGTGAGACTATAGAACTTCCTAATTTGTAGGTCAAAAGACTTCAGGAATATAAGGTAATAAACATGTACTGATCCATCTCTTTCTGAGAATTGCTAGCTCTAGTTTCCTTTCTCTTGGTGTGTCAGGAACACCCTGCTTCACCAGGCCACTGCTCAGTAACATTCCCACAGTTGCTAGTAGACTTATCCTAGTGATATTTCAGTGATATATAAGTACTGTTATCTGTCTAATGAATTAAAGCACAGAGGCTAAGCACAGGATTCATCCTGCATGGCTTTCTGTGTTTTATCTAGGCTCTAGGATCAGCAAAGCCACAGAGACCACTTCTTGGGCACAGCTTGTCTGACCTTTTCCAGGTATGTAAGCTGAGGCTACATGACTGGTGCCAAAAGGCAGGGTTTTGGGATTTTCAATCATGGGCTGCTATATGAGACACCTGGTTTTCTGGTGGCAGGTGGATACACCAGTCCCAGAGGGGGAAATGGTTTTTGGGGCAGGAGTTAGCAGGGCCTATTGACAAGGTTTAAACTAGATATGAGGGGGGGAGGGGATTTAACTGGGACTGTTAGGGACAAACCCAAGAGAAACATGTTAGGGCTTGAAGGATGGTGGACTAGGGAGGACAATCAATCTATTGTTTCATTTGTGGGATAGTTGTTTAGACCCTGTCCTGCAGGGGAAAAAGTGTACTAGGACAAGAGTTAGCAGAGGTAACTCACAGAGCTTCAGGTTAGATTCAAAGTGGTGAGGGGGTTGTAGCTGGGTTGAACTAATGGGGCATTGTTCTAGTATTAATGAAGACCAGAAGGCCTCCTGCCTCCCGAGGGTGCCATCAGTGTGCTCTGCTCGCTCCCTGAAATGCCTGTACACCAATGCACGCAGCATGGGGAATAAACAGGAGGAGTTAGAAGTCTGTTGTGGTCTAAAGGTTATGAATCTGGTGGCAATTACAGAGACATGGTGGGACAGCTCACATTACTGGAATATGGGTCATGGATGGCTATGTCCTTTTTAGGAAAGACAGGTCAGCAAAGTGAGGTGGTGGAGTTGCTCTTTATGTGAGAGAGCGACTAGAATGTATTGAGTTCTGTCCGAGGGCAGATGAGGAGCAGGTGGAATGTCTGTGGGTATGAATTAAGGGACAGACTGGTACGGGTGATACAGCTGTGGGGGTCTATTATAGACCTCCTGATCAGGATGAAGGATTTGATGAGGCTTTCTACAGGCAACTGAAAGCAGCCTCGCGACTACATGCCTTAGTCCTCATGGGGGATTTTAACTACCTGATATTTGCTGGAAGACTCACACAGCCAATCATTCACAGTCTAGGAGGTTCCTCCAGTGTACTGATGATAACTTCTTAATGCAAATGGTGGACAAACCAACTAGGAGAGGAGCGCTGCTAGATTTAGTACTCACCAACAAGGAGTCTGGTTGAAGTGGTGATGGTCAGTGGCAACCTTGGCTGCAGTGACCATGAGATGGTGGAGTTTAGGATCCTGTGTGGGAGGAATAGAAAACCTAGCAAGGCCACAATTCTGGATTTCCGAAGGGCCAACTTTGGCCTGTTCAATCAGCTGCTAAGGGAAGTCTCATGGGAAAGGGTACTAGGTGGTAAAGGGGCTCAAGATAGTTGGTCAGCATTCAAGGAGCACTTCTTCCAAGCTAAGGATCAGAGCATCCCAATGGGTAGGAAATCAAGTAAGGGAGCTAGGAGATCAGCGTGGTTAAACAAGGAACTGCTGGGCAAACTCATGTGGAAAAAGAGAATCTATGGATTATGGAAGGAGGGGCTGACCACCTGGGAGGGATATAGGACAGTTGTTAGAGGATGTAGGGAGGCAATTAGGACAGCTAAGGCCTCCTTGGAACTTAATCTTGCTAGTCGGGTTAAGGACAATAGAAAGGACTTCTTCAAATACATAGCAAATAAAACTAACACAAGAGGCAATATAGGCCCACTGCTGAACGAGGTGGGTGCCCTGGAGACAGAGGATATAAAGAAGGCAGAGGTGCTGAATGCTTTCTTTGCCTCTGTCTTTACTCCTGCAAACTCTCCCCAGGGGCCCCAGGTTCCTACAGCCCCAGAAGGAGTCAGGACAAAGGACAAGTTTGCTTTGGTAGACGAGGATTGGGTTAGGGATCAGCTATGCAATCTGGACATCTATAAATTGATGGGTCTGGATGGAATACACACACGGGTGCTGAGGGAGCTGGCGGAGGTCATTGCTAGGCCACTCTCCATTATCTTTGGTAAGCCATGGGAAATGGGAGAGGTGCCTGAGGATTGGAGGATGGCAAATGTCACGCCAGTCTATAAGAAGGGCAAGAAGGAGGACCCAGGTAATTACAGATTGGTCAGCCTTACCTCCATCCCTGGAAAGGTAATGGAACAACTTATTCTCGACGCCATCTCTAGACATATCAAGGATGAGGTAATTAAGAACAGCCAACATGGTTTTACCAGGGGAAGTCATGTTTGACCAACCTTACAGCCCTCTATGAGGAAGTAACTAGGTGGAGGGATGATGGTAGAGCAGTAGATGTGGGTTTTCTTGATTTTGGTAAGGCATTTGATACTGTCTCCCACAGCATTCTCATAGATAAGCTAAGGAAGTGTGGGCTTGATGATCAGGTAGTGAGGTGGATCAAGAACTGGTTGAAAGGAAGAAAGCAAAGTTGTGGTCAATGGCACAGAATCTAGCTGGAGGTCTGTGACTAGTGAAGTCCCTCAGGGGTCAGTGCTGAGACCAGTGCTGTTTAATATTTTCATCAACGACCTGGAGGAGGGAACTGAGTGTACCTCAGCAAGTTCACTGATGACACTAAATGGGAGGAGTGGCTGACACACCAGAAGGCTGTGCTGCCATTCAGCGAGACCTGGACAGGCTGGAGAGTTGGGTGGGGAGAAACTTGATGAAATTCAACAAGGGCAAGTGTAGAGACTTGTATCTGGGGAAGAACAACCCCATGTGCCAGTACAGGCTGGGGGTTGACTTGCCGGAAAGTAGTGAAGGGAAAGGGACCTGGGGGTCCTGGTGGATAGGAGGATGACCATGAGCCAACAATGTGCTCTGTGGCCAAGAAGGCAAATGGCATCCTAGGGTGCATTAGAAAGGGTGTGGTTAGTAGGACAAGAGAGGTTCTCCTCCCCCTCTACTCTGCCTTGGTGAGAGGCCGCATCTGGAATATTGCATCCAGTTCTGGGCCCCTCAGCAAGAAGGACAGGGAATTG
>NW_022994319.1:0-65229 GCF_012275295.1 Melopsittacus undulatus | reverse complement strand
AAGACCCTTTTAATCACAGATATCAAAGAATAGCCATTCAGTGTCTGAAATAAGAGTTTGCAAGGAAGCAATAGAATCCCATGACTGGTTTGGGTTGGAAGGGACCTGTTAAAGTTTCACACTTTAGTTCAAACATGCCCTTGAGCACTTGAACTTCATGTAGCCTCATTCATATTGAAAGTACCTCAAGAATGTACTGCAGTAATTAAGCTGGTAGCAGAAAAGGCTTTTGTTGCTTTCAAAAGAGAGGCTTTTCAGCTGTTGTGTTTGTTCTTTACATAGGACACCAACGCTGGATGGCTCCCATTTAGGCAAGAGGGAGGCCAACACCAGGGAGCCAATAACCGTGGATGTGAATCATGATGGGCAACATGCAAATAATCCTGATCTAGAAGAGATGGTAAGAGCTGACCATGTCTCTGAAGGATCCTGTGGTATTTATTGTGAAAGCATGCTGCAATGCCTCTGGACAGATCAACTTGTCTGAAATGCAGCAGTTTAAACCAGTGAGGTTGCAGCTTGGTCCTAAGTGTTGTGTCTGCAGCTTAAATTCTGTATTTCCCAGTTTGGCAGTTACTGGTGGTTTCCCCTTAATCACAAACTTTCATGCTAGTTATTCTTCAGGAGGTTGTTCTGAGGAAAAGTACTTAAGGTAGGAAGATACTGTGATGGGCCCTTATGTTCAGGAGCTGTGAAAAGAGGCAGATGAATTGCTTCCATTTCTGTTTAAAGGAACGGACTTATGGATGATGGGATTGATGGAGACAGTGGAGAAGATGCAGGGAAGATGGCAAGGCAGAGCAGGCCAGACCGGATTCATGCTTCTGCTTGGGCCGTTATCACAACCTCCTTCACATCCCTCATCCCTGAAGGCCTCCACAAGTTTGGAATTAAAGAGGAAAAGGAACTGTGTCGGTGCCTCAGTAGCCACACGTAGAAAGTGGAGCAGATTCTAGAGTGCATTCTAAAAATACAGGCAATTCTGAACATTTACAATTTACCTTCTGATCACAGGTACAAAAAACGTTTGTGTGTTTTGTTTCCTTTCAGATTTCTGAAGCATTGATTATTTTAAGCACAAGTGGATACTAAAATGCTTTCTTGTAAAGGTTCTTCTTTTTCCTGAAGAATAAAATGTAAAGATACTGGTCTTCTTCTGTTAATTTCAAATGTGTATTATATGAGCAAAAAGCTTGTTATTTAATCTACGCCCATTACATCTTTAAGAGAGCTTTAGAAATATGAATGGGGGACGAACCCAAAGGCTCTCTGTTCATCTGGAATAATGCATTTTGGTGACCTCGGGTTAGTTTCCATGCAGGGTGTGAACTCCACTGGGACTGGGAGGTTTATAAAGTCACTGACAGAAATACTGTGAACCCAAGGGTTACGTGTTGATTGTGCATTGTCCTCATGTCAGAAAATACTGAGCACTCTTCTCATACCTAGACCTTCAATTAAAAGCTTCTCCTGAGGTCTTCTGACGTTCTTGAGGTGAGATGTTTGAGAGCTCTTCAAAGACAAGTGACAGGATGGGATAAACCTTCAGTGCTTTGAATTCTTTCTGTGAATGACTTGTCCGTGTTGGGACATGAGAGTGAGCGGAGCCTGGGGATGTGTGGAGGGAAACCCCGCGGGGGGGCGGCTTGGTGGAAGAGCGGGCGCGTGAGGTGTTACCGAGGAGTTTCCGTGAGGGGGCGGCCTGAGGCAGAAGGGAGCGGGACCCGCCTGTCGGGGGACGGGGGCCGAGGGGGAAAGGGAGGGAACGGTGTCGTTGTTCTTGTGGGAAAGGGTCCGGGAAGTGCTTCAAGCCGGGGGGGTCGGTGCTGTCGTTGTGGTGGGGAAGGGTCTGTAATTGATCAGGCTCGGGATGCCGGTCTGTCATCAGGCCTAGCCTGGTTTAGCCTCACCTAATCTAGACTGGATTAGCCCAGCCCAGCCTAGCCTAGCCTGGGTTACACTAACTTAGCCTCACCTAGCCTGGTTTAACCTAGCTTTGTTAGCCTGGTTTAGCCTAACCTAGGCCTGGCCTAGGCTAGACTGGGTTGGCATAGCCTGGGTTAGCCTGGGTTAGACTAGCCTACACTAGCCTAGCCTTGGTTTCCAAAGATTATTTACACTGGCCAGTTCTACGTGATGAATGACTTTAGAATTAGCACTAAATGAAAGAAGGCACAGAACATCTGGCTAGCAAGGAGATAAAGTATCTCAGCAGTTCTTGTGCTTTCTCCTCTGAGGATGTCTTTATTTTTGCAGGGAGGTTTCATTAGGGATGAGCCGTGAGCTTGGACAAAGATGAGGAATTCTGGCTCGTGTGCCCTAACCTGCTATGTTCAGGCTGATTCTTGGTGTTCTTGCCATTATTGGTGTTCCAGTTTTTTCTTAGCCCATACATACACAAGATAAAAGAGATTGAATTTCCCAGACATTTTAAAGAGCCTGCTGGCTTTCATGGCCAGAAGGTGCTGAAAACACAGCAATTCTGTTGGCTTTAAAAAGAAAACGGAGGAAGAACCTGAGTAGTGCTGCAGAACATTGCTGCAGCTGTGATTTAAGGTGTTTTATGGCATTATTCTTTAGTGTATCCCAGTAAGTCCATTTTTCTTTGTGATCTAAGGCTGTGGGGAAAAAGGGGTTTAGAATGCAAATAGATAAGAATGATTAAAAATAAAACTCATCTATGTGCCCAGTGTCTAATTCAATGAGTGAAATTCTTCTTGTACATCTTGCCCTCAGTTTCATCAGTCCTCATTTAGTAGTCAGCATCATTAGCCCTGTACTCTGAAAGGCAGGTATGTGGCTGCTGGTGACTGCCAAAGTGATGAGCGCTTTTGCAGGGGAGCAATGAAAGTGGCTTTTTCTCTCTGAAAATGAGCACATCCAGAATGCAGTGAACTCTGTGGCAGAGAGAAACCCTTTCTGTTACTTGGAAGCAGCTTTCTGCCCAGAAGCGTGGACAGCTTGTCTGTCCTCTACGGGCCTGAGTCAGATGGGCTGGAGCAAAGTCTTTGCTTAGTGAGGGATGTCACTTGTACCACACAATAGGGGAGCAAACTCTCAACCGTCGCTGCTGGGCTTCCAGCACAATCGAGTGCTGGGTTTGCTCCCTGTAACTTTTCTACCATAAGCATTTATTTGTTACATTTACAATTTGTGAATATATGTTGGGTTTAAACTGTCCTGCCACGGGTTAAGAACCTTCCACCAATACAAATGCAAAACCACCCTTAAGACTGGGACCTGATACACTTTAAAGAGAGGTGATTTTTATACTGGAGCTACAGTGAATAACCATCTGTTTGATGAACAGACTGTGTGTTTCTAACGATAGACCTGTAACCATAGTGAAATGCCATTCAGCTTTGCTTAAGAAGAAACCTGGGAGAGAACTATATGGGCTAAACCAGTGTGTTAACATCATCTTACAAATTGAGGGGTATGTTCTGTGACACAAAGACATGCTATGGAATAAATTCTGGTGTGCTTCTTGATGGCTGACTCCATGTAAACAGGCATGTGGAAACTTTAAAGATACATTCGTGTTGTTGCTCTGAACAGATCCTGAGTGGTGTTCAGTGAAATACCTGGAATGTGAAATTACTGTATAATGGCATGGGCTGGTCTAAGCACTCGGGAGAACTTCCCTGGTTCAGCGTTTTCACACGTCTGGGTTTCATCAGTGTAGTTGTGTGTGTGGCAGCAATTGCCTGATCACAAGTCCATGGAAGCATTTGGTTCATTAGGACAGAGCAGTACCAAGCAGACTGTGGTTCCCCTGTAGGACTCCAGTTAAAGCACGGCCGAGAGCTGTTGGTGTTGGATGAAGCTGTGCCCAGGAGGGGTTACCTCAGGAGTGTGAGTGGGGCGACTGAGGCAGACGGGAGCGGGACCCGCCGGGGACGGGGCGGGAGCCGGGGCCGAGGGGAAAGGGAGGGAATCTGTGCTGTTGTCTTGTGGGAAGGGGCTGGAATTGCCTCAGGATGGATGGGAGCAGGTGCCGTCGTTTTGGTGGGAAGGGTTTATAATTGCCTCAGGAGGCAAGGGAGTCGATGCTGCTATGTTGGTGGGGAAAGGTCTGTAATCGCCTCAAGCCGGGAGGGGGGGGGTCGGTGCCGTCGTTTTGGTGGGTAAGGGTCTGGAATTGCCTTAGGTTCGGGGTGCTCGGTGCCGTCGTTTTGGTGGGGAAGGGTTTATAACTGCCTCAGGACTCATGGGAGTCGATGCTGCTCTGTTGGTGGGGAAAGGTCTGTAATTGCCTAAGCCCGGGGGAGTCGGTGCCGTCGTTTTGATGGGGAAGGGTCTGTAACTGCACAGGATGGATGGGAGTCGATGCCACTCGCTGCTGCCGTCATGTGTCGCTGCTGAAGGGAGGGGGGGGCAGCTCTGTCGAAAATTCAGCATTGAAATGGGGGGCGACGGGGGAGAAAGCGCCTGGGGTCCACTGTCCGGTACTACCGTGTGTCCTTCGGGCGGCCATCCGCGGCAAACCGGGTCGGGAAAGCGGAGGTGCGGCGCCGAGAGACGACTGGTGCTGCCGTCATGTGGACAATGTTCGGTACTGCACACGGTGAAGAAGGCGGCTGCGCGGGTGGCGCCTCAGCCAATCAGAGGAGTGGGGGGGTGCCGCCGGAGGCGGGCGGGACTAAGCGTGATTGACAAGCGCCGCAGCCAATGAGAGGAGGGGGGGCGCCGCGCGAAAGGGGCGTGGCTACGAGCGAGTGACGTGCGCCGCAGCCAATCAGAGGAGGGGGGGGCGACGTCGGAGAGGGGGCGTGGCTAGCCGCTTGTCACGTGCACAGCAACCAATCAGAAGAGTGGGGGGGCGCCGTCGGCGCCGGGCGGGACTAAGCGTGATTGACAACCGCCGCAGCCAATCAGAGGAGTGGCGGGGTGCCGCCGGCGCCGGGCGGGACTAAGCGTGATTGACAACTGCCGCAGCCAATCAGAGCAGTGATCCGGCGCCGCCGGAGCCGGGCGCGACTAGGCGTGACTGACAAGCGCCGCAGCCAATCAGAGGAGTGGGGGGGCCAGTGTAGAAGCCGAACGGAAGCGGGGCGGGACTAAGAGTGACTGACAGGCGTCTCAGCCAGTCGGGGTGCGGCTTGTGCCGCCGAACCGGGCCCAGACCGTACCGTACCGAGCCGAGGCGAATCATGGGGGTAACGGGACTCGGCGGAGGCAAACGGGGGGGGCAATGGCAGCTGTCGGCTCCCTGGGACCCCATGGAAGCCACTCCGGTCCCTCCGGGCGGCTCCGTCCCCCTCAGGCGGCTTCGGCTGCGCTCGGTTCCCTTCGGGCGGCTCCGTCCCCCTCAGGCGGCTTCGGCTCCGCTCGGTTCTCTTCGGCCGGTTCCGCCGCTTCGGGAGGGTTCGGCTTCGCCTCAGCCAATCAGAGGAGTGGGGGGGCGGTGTCGGAGAGGGGCGTGGCTAGGAGCGGGTGACGTGCTCATCAGCCAATCAGAAGAGTGGGGGGGCGGAGCCGGCGAGGGGCGTGGCTACGAGCGGGTGACGTGCTCATCAGCCAATCAGAGGGGGGGGGGGGAGCGGAGCCGGCGAGGGGCGTGGCTAGGAGCGGGTCACGTGCGCATCAGCCAATCAGAGGAGAGGGGGGGCGGAGCCGGCGCCGGGCGGGACTAAGCGTGATTGACAACCGCCGCAGCCAATCAGAGGCGGGGGGGGGCGCCGGCGGCGCCCGGCCGGACTAAGCGTGATTGACAACCGCCGCAGCCAATCAGAGGAGAGGGGGGGCGCCGCCGGCGCCGGGCGGGACTAAGCGTGATTGACAACCGCCGCAGCCAATCAGAGCAGTGATCCGGCGCCGCCGGAGCCGGGCGGGACTAGGCGTGACTGACAAGCGCCGCAGCCAATCAGAGGAGTGGGGGGGCCAGTGTAGAAGCCGAACGGAAGCGGGGCGGGAGTAAGAGTGACTGACAGGCGTCTCAGCCAGTCGGGGTGCGGGTTGTGCCGCCGAACCGGGCCCGGACCGTACCGTACCGAGCCGAGGCGAATCATGGGGGTAACGGGACTCGGCGGAGGCAAACGGGGGGGGGCAATGGCAGCTGTCGGCTCCCCTGGTACCCCATGGAAGCTACTCCGGTCCCTCCGGGCGGCTCCGTCCCCCTCAGGCGGCTTCGGCTCCGCTCGGTTCCCTTCGGGCGGCTCCGTCCCCCTCAGGCGGCTTCGGCTCCGCTCGGTTCTCTTCGGCCGGTTCCGCCGCTTCGGGAGGGTTCGGCTTCGCCTCAGCCAATCAGAGGAGTGGGGGGGCGGTGTCGGAGAGGGGCGTGGCTAGGAGCGGGTGACGTGCTCATCAGCCAATCAGAAGAGTGGGGGGGCGGAGCCGGCGAGGGGCGTGGCTACGAGCGGGTGGACGTGCTCATCAGCCAATCAGAGGAGGGGGGCGGAGCCGGCGAGGGGCGTGGCTAGGAGCGGGTCACGTGCGCATCAGCCAATCAGAGGAGAGGGGGGGCGGAGCCGGAGAGGGGCGTGGCTAGGAGCGGGTCACGTGCGCCTCAGCCAATCAGAGGAGTGGGGGGCGGAGCCGGAGAGGGGGGGGGGCTAAGCGTGATTGACAACTGCCGCAGCCAATCAGAGGCGTGGGGGGGGCGCCGTGGGCGCCGGGCGGGACTAAGCGTGATTGACAACCGCCGCAGCCAATCAGAGGAGTGGGGGGGGCGCCGCCGGCGCCGGGCGGGACTAAGCGTGATTGACAACTGCCGCAGCCAATCAGAGGCGTGGGGGGGCGCCGTCGGCGCCGGGCGGGACTAAGCGAGATTGACAACCGCTGCAGCCAATCAGAGGCGTGGGGGGGCGCCGTCGGCGCCGGGCGGGACTAAGCGTGATTGACAACCGCCGCAGCCAATCAGAGGAGTGGGGGGGGTGCCGCCGGCGCCGGGCGGGACTAGGCGTGACTGACAAGCGCCGCAGCCAATCAGAGGAGTGGGGGGGGCCAGTGTAGAAGCCGAACGGAAGCGGGGTGGGACTAAGAGTGACTGACAGGCGTCTCAGCCAGTCGGGGTGCGGCTTGTGCCGCCGAACCGGGCCCGGACCGTACCGTACCGAGCCGAGGCGAATCATGGGGATAACGGGACTCGGCGGAGGCAAACGCGGGGGGCAATGGCAGCTGTCGGCTCCCCTGGTACCCCATGGAAGCCACTCCGGTCCCTCCGGGCGGCTCCGTCCCCTCAGGCGGCTTCGGCTGCGCTCGGTTACCTTCGGGCGGCTCCGTCCCCCTCAGGCGGCTTCGGCTCCGCTCGGTTCTCTTCGGCCGGTTCCGCCGCTTCGGGAGGGTTCGGCTTCGCGTCAGCCAATCAGAGGAGTGGGGGGGCGGTGTCGGAGAGGGGCGTGGCTAGGAGCGGGTGACGTACTCATCAGCCAATCAGAGGAGAGGGGGGGCGGAGCCGGCGCGGGGCGTGGCTAGGCGCGGGTCACGTGCGCATCAGCCAATCAGAGGCGTGGGGGGCGGAGCCGGCGCCGGGCGGGACTAAGCGTGATTGACAACCGCCGCAGCCAATCAGAGGCGTGGGGGGGCGCCGTCGGCGCCGGGCGGGACTAAGCGTGATTGACAAGCGCCGCAGCCAATCAGAGGCGGGGGGGGCGCCGTGGGCGCCGGGCGGGACTAAGCGTGATTGACAGCCGCCGCAGCCAATCAGAGGCGTGGGGGCGCGCCGTCGGCGCCGGGCGGGACTAAGCGTGATTGACAACTGCCGCAGCCAATCAGAGGAGTGGGGGGGGCGCCGTCGGCGCCGGGCGGGACTAAGCGTGATTGACAACCGCCGCAGCCAATCAGAGCAGTGATCCGGCGCCGCCGGAGCCGGGCGGGACTAGGCGTGACTGACAAGCGCCGCAAGCCAATCAGAGGAGTGGGGGGGCCAGTGTAGAAGCCGAACGGAAGCGGGGCGGGAGTAAGAGTGACTGACAGGCGTCTCAGCCAGTCGGGGTGCGGGTTGTGCCGCCGAACCGGGCCCGGACCGTACCGTACCGAGCCGAGGCGAATCATGGGGGTAACGGGACTCGGCGGAGGCAAACGGGGGGGGCAATGGCAGCTGTCGGCTCCCCTGGGACCCCATGGAAGCCACTCCGGTCCCTCCGGGCGGCTCCGTCCCCCTCAGGCGGCTTCGGCTCCGCTCGGTTCCCTTCGGGCGGCTCCGTCCCCCTCAGGCGGCTTCGGCTCCGCTCGGTTCTCTTCGGCCGGTTCCGCCGCTTCGGGAGGGTTCGGCTTCGCCTCAGCCAATCAGAGGAGTGGGGGGGCGGTGTCGGAGAGGGGCGTGGCTAGGAGCGGGTGACGTGCTCATCAGCCAATCAGAAGAGTGGGGGGGCGGAGCCGGCGAGGGGCGTGGCTACGAGCGGGTGACGTGCTCATCAGCCAATCAGAGGGGGGGGGGGAGCGGAGCCGGCGAGGGGCGTGGCTAGGAGCGGGTCACGTGCGCATCAGCCAATCAGAGGAGTGGGGGGCGGAGCCGGAGAGGGGCGTGGCTAGGAGCGGGTCACGTGCGCATCAGCCAATCAGAGGAGTGGGGGGCGGAGCCGGCGCCGGGCGGGACTAAGCGTGATTGACAACCGCCGCAGCCAATCAGAGGCGTGGGGGGGGCGCCGTGGGCGCCAGGCGGGACTAAGCGTGATTGACAACTGCCGCAGCCAATCAGAGGAGTGGGGGGGCGCCGTCGGCGCCGGGCGGGACTAAGCGTGATTGACAACTGCCGCAGCCAATCAGAGGAGTGGGGGGGCGCCGTCGGCGCCGGGCGGGACTAAGCGTGATTGACAACCGCCGCAGCCAATCAGAGCAGTGATCCGGCGCCGCCGGAGCCGGGCGGGACTAGGCTTGACTGACAAGCGCCGCAGCCAATCAGAGGAGTGGGGGGGCCAGTGTAGAAGCCGAACGGAAGCGGGGCGGGAGTAAGAGTGACTGACAGGCGTCTCAGCCAGTCGGGGTGCGGGTTGTGCCGCCGAACCGGGTCCGGACCGTACCGTACCGAGCCGAGGCGAATCATGGGGGTAACGGGACTCGGCGGAGGCAAACGGGGGGGGCAATGGCAGCTGTCGGCTCCCCTGGGACCCCATGGAAGCCACTCCGGTCCCTCCGGGCGGCTCCGTCCCCCTCAGGCGGCTTCGGCTGCGCTCGGTTCCCTTCGGGCGGCTCCGGCCTCTTGGCGTGCAGTTCGTAGTTTTGGCCACAGGAGGGCAGCACCTCCCTTTGCTCTGAGCCACCCCTTTGCTTCCCCTCCCGCATCTCCGGCACCTGCAGTACCGAGCTTTGGACACAGGATGGCAGCAGCGAGCAGTGCCCCGAGCTACGCCGTGCCCCCCCCACCTCCAGCACCTGCAGTACCGACGCTTGGACACGAGGTGGCAGCACACGCTGCAGAAGCAACGGCCTGAGAGCAACGGCGGCTCCCCTCCCCGTTGACAGCCTCCGGGGACCCCAGCTGCTGAGTGGGGACAGTTTGCAATATTGGGGCTGGGGCAAAGTTGCTCAGGGAACTTCTATTCGAGATTCTTTCAGACTTTTATTGCTTTGTGTTTGCTTTGTGGGGATTTATAATCACATTCTTCTCTTTTGCTTTTTATTTTCTTTACACATTTTATTTATTTCCTTTTTCATTCATGTTTTTTCCAGCTGTCCTTGTCTTTTAGTCTCTTTCAGTAACTATTTTTAGGCGTCCCATACCTAAAATGAGATAAGAAATGGGCAAACATGGGTTAGAAAATGAAAAAAAATGGTTCAAAACACCTTACAAATGGTCCAAAGTGGAACACAAGTGGCCCAAAATGGATTAAAACAATCAAGAAATGGGTAAAAATGGGTTAGAAGTGGGCAAAAATGGCCTACAATGCGGAAGATGTGGATAAATATGGGACAGAAACAGCCACAGACAGGTCAGAAATAGCCCCCAAAAAAGCTTTAAAGGGGTTAGAAATGGGAAAGATGGGTTAGAAATTGCCAAAAACGGCTTAAAACTGGTAAGAAATGGGCAAAACTGGGATAGAAATGGCCATGAATTGTTTTGAAATAGACTAAAATGGCTTAAAATAGGGTAGAAATGGGGAAAAAATGGCTTAAACCAGGCTCAGAAATGGGCAAAAATGTGTTTGAAGTGGCAAAAAAAAATGGTTAGAAGAAAAAATAGTTTAGAAATGGACAAAATGGCTTAAACCAGGTTAGAATTGGACATATAAGGGTTGCAAATGGCTAAAAATGGGTTTAAATCTAGTTAGAAGTGGCCACAATTGTGTTAGAAATCGTCAAAAAAGGCTTAAAGCTGCTGACAAATGGGAAAAAATGGGTTAGAGAAATAAAAAAGTGGCTTAAACAGAGTGAGAAAAGGGCCAAAAAAAGAGGGAAATTTTAAGAAATGGCTTTAAAAGGGTTAGAAGTGACCAAACACGGGTTAGAAATGGCAGAAAGAATTTAGAAATAGCAAATAAAACAGTTTAGAAGTGGGCATAAATGAGTTAGAAACAGCCATGTTACGGCATCTTCTTGGAATCAGGGGCTAAGTACACACCTCTGTCCCTGCAAGTGCTGCCCGGGGCTGCCAGGAAAGCCGATCTGTGCAATAGGCTGTGTGTGTTCTGGTCTGTGAGCCCACCATCAGCTACGGTACAGGTGAAGTCTTGTCACTGGAAAATGTTGAGCAGATAATACCCTTTAGTGAGCTAGAAAGCGGCACTAACGCTGCCTGCCTGGCAGGCTAGGAAAGGCAGATACATTTGGGGTTATGCACACGAAAGCTCTACGTCCTGCCGTGGTTCCAATGTCATTGCTCTTAGAGGTAAATGGAAAAGCAGCCTCAGGCCTCCTGCTGGGCTCAGGGATCCATCAGCTGCACCTGAGCAGCTTTGCCTGCAGGATGTGATACTTGCTATGCTGGTAAGTGACCAGTTCAAATAGGTTGAAATCAAGGTGCATTTGCCCAGAGCTGGGTGTTACTCGCACTGGTACTGGTACTTGTGGCAGCAAACATTTACCGTGACCCACCTGCTGAACAGAGCTCAGTACTGCAAATAATAAGCCAGTTTCCCCTCCCTGGCTGCATTAAAACAGGCTCCTCCAGATGAATTTAACCTCATGTCAGTGAAGCACTTTAGCTCAAGGTGCCAAAGACAAGCTTCGGCATGGGCACAATGCCACCAGACACACCAAAGAGCGTGAGGACGGGAAGCCCTTCCCTAAGAAAGAAGGGTAACTGTGGCCTTGGGCTTCTAAAGAGACCCTCAGCAGCTGTAGGGAAATGCCTGCATTCCCTGGGGTTCTAATCATATGAGCACAGGATGGTTTTGGTTGGAAGGAACCTTTAAAGGTCATCTGGTCTAACCTCCCCTGCCATGAGCAGGGACATCTTCAACTCCATCAGGGTGCTCAGAACCACATCCAGCCTGGCCTTGAATGTCCCCAGGGATGGGGCATCCACCACCTCTCTGGCCAACCTCTGCCAGTGCTTTACCACCCTCATTACAGAAAAATACTGGGGCTGACCTGTTCCTGGTTCTCCCTCCCTCCCTCCAGGCCTTGCCTTCTCCTCAGCAGTGCAGGTCCTAATTCAACAAAGACAACACCAAGGGCTGCAAACTCTGCTGGCAGTACCCAAATGTCAAGAGGAAACCGGGGACCTGCATTGTCACAACATCCAACAGGATGATTAGAAAAACACTGGTAATTCCCCATAGCCATAGAGCTGCTACAAAACAGCCTGCAAGCAAAGCAATTGCTGTTTAAGCAAAAAGCAGCGCAATGGTCTCCGAGCAGGAAAGCAAACCAAGCTGAGATTTCCTGGGACAATGTTTTCAATTACGTGAATGTAATTGACTGGAAGGGAAAAAACTTCTTGAATTAAGCACGTAAACAAGGTGAACAAAATAATTTCTTCCTTGTTCAAGCAGAGGATGTGGTTTTGCTCTCATTTACTGGCCCCAGGTAGGAGAATCTACATCTGTCCAGCTGTTAAAGTGTCACTCTGCATTATGCCAATGTAAGAGGAAACAAAGTCCTGCATCCACATCTTCAGCCCCAGCTCAAGAGGGACGTGGAGCTGCTCAAGCGAGCCAGAGGAAACCATGGAGCTGCTGCGAGGGCTGGAGCAGCTATGCTCTGGAGCCAGGCTGAGAGAGCTGGGCTGGGGCAGCCTGGACAAGAGAAGGCTCCTGAAGGGGAGACCTGAGAGCAGCTCCAGTGCCTAAAGGGGCTGCAGGAAACCTGGAGAGGGGCTTGGGACAAGGGCCTGTAGGGACAGGCCAAGGGGAATGGCTTGAACCTGCCCGAGGGGAAACTGAGCTGAGCTCTTAGGCAGAAGCTGTTCCCCGTGAGGGTGCTGAGGCGCTGGCACAGGGTGCACAGAGAAGCTGTGGCTGCCCCATCCCTGGCAGTGTTCAAGTCCAGGTTGGACACAGGGGCTTGGAGCAACCTGCTCTAGTGTGAGGTGTCCCTGCCTGCCTGTGGCAGGGGTTGGAGCTGGATGAGCTTTAAGGTCCCTTCCAACATGAACCATTCCATGATTCTGTAAAATGTAGAAATGGGGAGGATAACTACAGGCAAATTACAGACCAATCGATGAAAGCAGAGAGTAAATGGATTTCCTCTCTCGGCAAGGTCAGAGAAGCATGTGCTACGATTACCAGACATACCTCCGCTCTCTTCTCCTGCTTCCCAGTTGCAGAAACCTCTCTTTCCTTTTTGGTCTTGCAGATGAAAGAAAGAGGCTAAAAAAGTCTTCTGGAGCTCTTGAAAGGGTCTGTTCTGGCACACACAGTGTGCACATGGCTGCACGCTGCTCTGAAACAGAAGGGTTCTTGTATTTATCTAAGAACAAGAACTGGGTTTTTCTCAAAGCTCAAGAAACCACTGATGTGGGTCCACAGCATCAACGCTGATGAGGCTGATAGGCGGGTGTGCAGCCTAAAAAGAACGCATGATCAGGGTGCAGGTCACGTGTAAAACTCGCTCAAAACAGACACTCATAAGCAAGCAGGGTATTGCTGCAGCAGCCGTCCCTTGAAGAAATGGCTGGTTTTACAAACCTGTCTATCCTTACATCATCTTTATGTTCCTCCTCCTCGTACATATGAACATAAATTGTTAACAAGTTAAGCATAGATGCATAGATGGCATAGATGGCCACTAAAAACAAGAAAAAAAAACCCATGTACTACTATGCCAAACCTAATACATCGGTGCTGCTCACACCAAACCATACACTGGGAGCTTCCTGCCAGCCTGTACCACTTCAGAGCTTGCAGCTTTTACCATGATATTATGATATTAACTTGAATTTTTGCACTGACTGCTAAGAAAGCAAAAAAGGAAGCATTTTTAGCAAGGGATAATAAAGCTATTTCATAGTATCATATCTATAAATAAAGATGCATTCATTACCATCGTACATCACAGTCCTCTATGATAGGCAGGAAAGTGCCAAGTCCCCAGCTCCCCATGCCTCCCTGGGCACGGGCCCTCACTGCAGGGGCACCTCTCCAGCTCACAGGGCAATTCTGCTTTCGGAGGCAGCCTCCCGGAAGGATGCAGCCATTTCATCCTGTTTCAGGGCAGCACCACTCCAGGTGCTATCATTGCAACCGGCCACAAACTTCCCCTTTCTTGGGGGAAGAGAGGGAAACCGATGCGTTTGACTCCTGGAAAAGCTTTGGGGTGTGATGAGAAACATCCTGCACACAGAACAAAACAATCGAGCACCTTGGGGAAGCCCTGGCAAACTGTTTCTGCGGCTCTCCATGGGTCGCAGCACCCCCAGTGTCTCTCCCCCCCCCCGTTTGTCCGTACCCCAAAGACCACGGTGGTGGCGCCGTGCAGGAGGTGGATGCCGAGTCCGTGCAGCAGCGGCGGCAGCAGCTGTTGCCGTGGAGACCGTGACCCGGAGCGGCGGCAGCAGCTGTTGCCGTGGAGACCGTGACCCGGAGCGGCCGCGGGGAACACGAGTGCCTCCGGCAGGAGGGATGGGAAGGGGGACACGGTCCCCGCTGCAGGCCGGGACAGCAGCGCCGCCCCCCCGCGACTGCCCCCCTCCGGCTGCCGGCCTGCCCCAGACCCCCTCGGTGCCCCGGTTCTACCCTGGGCCGAGCCGAGCCGTGCCGTGCCGATCCGGGCTGAGCCGTGCCCGGCGGGGGGGGCAATGGGAGGTGTCGGCTCCTCCCGGAACCACTCGGTTCCCTTCCTCCTCCTGCCCCCTCCCGCCCCTCCCCGCCCCGCCCGCCGCCATAGGGCGGCCATGGAGGAGGTGCAGAGAGAGGTGCGGGAGCAGGAGCCGTGAGGAGAGGGGAGGGAGGCGGCTGGGGGGGAGCGCGGCTCTGCGCCGCCATGGGGAGAGGGGAGACAGGGGCGGGCACGGGGGGGGGGGTGCACTGATGCCACTTGATAGGCGCCATCTTGAGTACGGGCGCCGGGACAGGCCAAATTAGTGAGACGCCATTTTGACGTACGGCACTACGCGGCGGCCATCTTGGTGAGGTGCTAGCCTGAGTACGGCACCTCACCCCTCATGGCGTCCGCGTTGCCGTGGTAACGGCCGCACCGCGCCTGCGCTGCCGCCATTTTTTGTTCCAAGATGGCCCTGACGAGCGCGGCGCGGCCGGAAGCTCCGTTCCCGTCCCGTTCCCTCCTCTCGGGGCTCGCAGGGCCCCCACAGAACCCCATAATGGGAATGCAGAACTCCAGATACCCCTCATAAAGCCCCACAGAACCCCGTATCCCCCCCCTATTGCCCCACACGTCATCTAGGGACTCCAGAACCCCATATCCCCCCGTATTCCCCCATACACCCCATAAGGGGTCTCCACACCCCTACAGAACACCACGGAGAGACTCCAGACCCCCAAATCCCTCCATAGACCCCCATACAGGGACTCCAAATCCCCCCACAGACCCCCATACTGGGACTTCAGACCCCCAAATCCCCCCAGACCCCCATGTAGGGACTCCAGACCCCCAAATACACCCATAGACCCCCATGCAGGGACTCCAGACCCCCAAATCCCCCCACAGACCCCCATGTAGGGACTCCATATCCCCAAAACCCCAGTATTGTCCTCCCATATACCCCGCCCTATGATAGGGTAGGCTAACCCCATCTAATCCAGGCTCATCTAACCCAGGCTGAGGATAGGCTAATCCAGGTTAACCAAGACTAACTCAAGGTAACTCAGACTAAACTAAGTTAAGGAGGCTAGGATAATCTCACCCGTCTAATCTCACCTGTCTCTTATCTGAGCTAAATGACCCGGGATGATCCAAACCGGGTCACCCAAGCTAATCTGACCCGGGATAATCCGACCTGGGCTAATCTGACCGGGCTAATCTGACCCGGACTAATCTGACCCGGACTAACCTGACTCGAGCTAATCTGACCCCTGGGGTAATCTGACCAGGGACAAATCTGACCCAGGACAAATCTGACTAGGGTCAGTCTCCCCCCAGTCAATCTCACCCAGGTCTAATCTCACTCATCTTAATCTCACGCTGGATGGAGGCTATGCTATGCTTCCCCAGGCTAGGCCAAACCACACAGCCGTGGTAAACTAACGCAGGCTATGCTAACCCGAAGTGAGCCAAGCAGAGCTGAAGCCACCCGGGGGGGCGGGGCGGAGGGTCAGCGCCGTCCAATCCCGGGCCGCACGGCTGAGGGGCCGTTTTCCCGCCTAGAGACCGGTGGCCAATCAGCGGTGTCCTTTTGTGTGAGGGAGCGATGGCAGTGCCCGGGAAGGAGCAGACAGCAGTGAGGGCTGGAACGCAGCTTTGTTTTCTGTACGTGCACGGTTACGGAGCTCAGCAGGGTTTAGCTCGGCACGGTAAAGATCGAGACTTGCTGGACGAAGGTTAGTTCGGGCTTTGGTGGGCGGGAAGACTGTTGTGATGACGGAGGAAAGGGGTTTAAATGGGAGAGATAGTGGGGAAGGGGGGGAGAATGGCTGTTAGGGGGGACAGATGGTAGAGAAGGGGGGTGGGGGTGTGGGAATAATGGCAGTTAAAAGGGATAGATGATGAGAAAGGGGTGAAGAGTGGGATACGGGATAGAAGAACAGGGGGGAGTGGCGGGGGGGAAGACAAATTGGCGTGGTGGGGAAAAGCAGATGCCGTATTGGGGGGGACAACACATGACAAGAAATGGACCAAAAGGGCTTGGAAACAGCCAGAATGGCTTCAAAAGAGAAACAAGTGGGCATCAATAGGTTAGAAATAGCCTAAAGAAGATTACAAATAACCAAGAGCAGCTTAAAACAGGACAGAAATTACCACAAATAGAAGTAACAAAGAAACAGTTTAAAACTAGTAAGGAATGGGCAGAACAAGATGGAAAAGCCTCTCCATTGTTTACAATGTGACAAAAGAATCTAAAAAAGGTTTAGAAATGGAGAAGAGTAAGATAAAAATGACCATACAGGAGTTAAACCAAGCTAGGAAAGGGCAAGACCAGGCTAGAAATGGGTAGGAAATGGACCAAAATGGTTTGGAAACTGCCAGAATGGCTTCAGAAGAATTAGAAATGGGCATCAAGAGGTTAGAAATAGCCTGAAGCACATTAGAAAAAGGCAAGAGCAGCTTAAAACAGGCCAAAAATGACCACAAATACTAAAGAAGTAGCCAAAACCAGCTTAAAACTAGTAAGGACTGGGCAGAATAAGATGGAAAAGCCTCTCCATTGTTTACAATGTGCCAAAAGAATCTAAAAAAGGTTTAGAAATGCAGAACAGTAAGATAAAAATGACCATACAGGAGTTAAACCAAGCTAGGAAGGGCAAGACCAGGCTAGAAATGGGTAGGAAATGGACCAAAATGGTTTGGAAACTGCCAGAATGGCTTCAGAAGAATTAGAAATGGGCATCAAGAGGTTAGAAATAGCCTGAAGCACATTAGAAATAGGCAAGAGCAGCTTAAAACAGGCCAAAAATGACCACAAATACTAAAGAAGGAGCCAAAACCAGCTTAAAACTAGTAAGGAATGGGCAGAATAAGATGGAAAAGCCTCTCCATTGTTTACAATGTGCCAAAAGAATCTAAAAAAGGTTTAGAAATGCAGAACAGTAAGATAAAAATGACCATACAGGAGTTAAACCAAGCTAGGAAGGGCAAGACCAGGCTAGAAATGGGTAGGAAATGAACCAAAATGGTTTGGAAACTGCCAGAATGGCTTCAGAAGAATTAGAAATGGGCATCAAGAGGTTAGAAATAGCCTGAAGCACATTAGAAAAAGGCAAGAGCAGCTTAAAACAGCCCAGAAATGACCACAAATATTGAAGAAGGAGCCAAAACCAGCTTAAAACTAGTAAGGATTGGGCAGAATAAGATGGAAAAGCCTCTCCATTGTTTACAATGTGCCAAAAGAATCTAAAAAAGGTTTAGAAACGGAGAAGAGTAAGATAAAAATGACCATACAGGAGTTAAACCAAGCTAGGAAACGGCAAACCCAGGCTAGAAATGGGTAGGAAATGGACCAAAATGGTTTGGAAACTGCCAGAATGGCTTCAGAAGAATTAGAAATGGGCATCAAGAGGTTAGAAATAGCCTGAAGCACATTAGAAATAGGCAAGAGCAGCTTAAAACAGGCCAAAAATGACCACAAATACTAAAGAAGTAGCCAAAACCAGCTTAAAACTAGTAAGGAATGGGCAGAATAAGATGGAAAAGCCTCTCCATTGTTTACAATGTGCCAAAAGAATCTAAAAAAGGTTTAGAAATGCAGAACAGTAAGATAAAAATGACCATACAGGAGTTAAACCAAGCTAGGAAGGGCAAGACCAGGCTAGAAATGGGTAGGAAATGTACCAAAATGGTTTGGAAACTGCCAGAATGGCTTCAGAAGAATTAGAAATGGGCATCAAGAGGTTAGAAATAGCCTGAAGCACATTAGAAATAGGCAAGAGCAGCTTAAAACAGGCCAAAAATGACCACAAATACTAAAGAAGTAGCCAAAACCAGCTTAAAACTAGTAAGGAATGGGCAGAATAAGATGGAAAAGCCTCTCCATTGTTTACAATGTGCCAAAAGAATCTAAAAAAGGTTTAGAAATGCAGAAGAGTAAGATAAAAATGACCATACAGGAGTTAAACCAAGCTAGGAAGGGGAAGACCAGGCTAGAAATGGGTAGGAAATGAACCAAAATGGTTTGGAAACTGCCAGAATGGCTTCAGAAGAATTAGAAATGGGCATCAAGAGGTTAGAAATAGCCTGAAGCACATTAGAAAAAGGCAAGAGCAGCTTAAAACAGCCCAGAAATGACCACAAATATTGAAGAAGGAGCCAAAACCAGCTTAAAACTAGTAAGGAATGGGCAGAATAAGATGGAAAAGCCTCTCCATTGTTTACAATGTGCCAAAAGAATCTAAAAAAGGTTTAGAAACGGAGAAGAGTAAAATAAAAATGACCATACAGGAGTTAAACCAAGCTAGGAAACGGCAAAACCAGGCTAGAAATGGGTAGGAAATGGACCAAAATGGTTTGGAAACTGCCAGAATGGCTTCAGAAGAATTAGAAATGGGCATCAAGAGGTTAGAAATAGCCTGAAGCACATTAGAAATAGGCAAGAGCAGCTTAAAACAGGCCAAAAATGACCACAAATACTAAAGAAGGAGCCAAAACCAGCTTAAATCTAGTAAGGATTGGGCAGAATAAGATGGAAAAGCCTCTCCATTGTTTACAATGTGCCAAAAGAATCTAAAAAAGGTTTAGAAACGGAGAAGAGTAAGATAAAAATGACCATACAGGAGTTAAACCAAGCTAGGAAGGGCAAGACCAGGCTAGAAATGGGTAGGAAATGGACCAAAATGGTTTGGAAACTGCCAGAATGGCTTCAGAAGAATTAGAAATGGGCATCAAGAGGTTAGAAATAGCCTGAAGCACATTAGAAATAGGCAAGAGCAGCTTAAAACAGGCCAAAAATGACCACAAATACTAAAGAAGTAGCCAAAACCAGCTTAAAACTAGTAAGGAATGGGCAGAATAAGATGGAAAAGCCTCTCCATTGTTTACAATGTGCCAAAAGAATCTAAAAAAGGTTTAGAAATGCAGAAGAGTAAGATAAAAATGACCATACAGGAGTTAAACCAAGCTAGGAAGGGGAAGACCAGGCTAGAAATGGGTAGGAAATGAACCAAAATGGTTTGGAAACTGCCAGAATGGCTTCAGAAGAATTAGAAATGGGCATCAAGAGGTTAGAAATAGCCTGAAGCACATTAGAAAAAGGCAAGAGCAGCTTAAAACAGCCCAGAAATGACCACAAATATTGAAGAAGGAGCCAAAACCAGCTTAAAACTAGTAAGGATTGGGCAGAATAAGATGGAAAAGCCTCTCCATTGTTTACAATGTGCCAAAAGAATCTAAAAAAGGTTTAGAAATGCAGAACAGTAAGATAAAAATGACCATACAGGAGTTAAACCAAGCTAGGAAGGGCAAGACCAGGCTAGAAATGGGTAGGAAATGAACCAAAATGGTTTGGAAACTGCCAGAATGGCTTCAGAAGAATTAGAAATGGGCATCAAGAGGTTAGAAATAGCCTGAAGCACATTAGAAAAAGGCAAGAGCAGCTTAAAACAGCCCAGAAATGACCACAAATATTGAAGAAGGAGCCAAAACCAGCTTAAAACTAGTAAGGATTGGGCAGAATAAGATGGAAAAGCCTCTCCATTGTTTACAATGTGCCAAAAGAATCTAAAAAAGGTTTAGAAACGGAGAAGAGTAAAATAAAAATGACCATACAGGAGTTAAACCAAGCTAGGAAACGGCAAAACCAGGCTAGAAATGGGTAGGAAATGGACCAAAATGGTTTGGAAACTGCCAGAATGGCTTCAGAAGAATTAGAAATGGGCATCAAGAGGTTAGAAATAGCCTGAAGCACATTAGAAATAGGCAAGAGCAGCTTAAAACAGGCCAAAAATGACCACAAATACTAAAGAAGTAGCCAAAACCAGCTTAAAACTAGTAAGGAATGGGCAGAATAAGATGGAAAAGCCTCTCCATTGTTTACAATGTGCCAAAAGAATCTAAAAAAGGTTTAGAAATGCAGAACAGTAAGATAAAAATGACCATACAGGAGTTAAACCAAGCTAGGAAGGGGAAGACCAGGCTAGAAATGGGTAGGAAATGAACCAAAATGGTTTGGAAACTGCCAGAATGGCTTCAGAAGAATTAGAAATGGGCATCAAGAGGTTAGAAATAGCCTGAAGCACATTAGAAAAAGGCAAGAGCAGCTTAAAACAGCCCAGAAATGACCACAAATATTGAAGAAGGAGCCAAAACCAGCTTAAAACTAGTAAGGAATGGGCAGAATAAGATGGAAAAGCCTCTCCATTGTTTACAATGTGCCAAAAGAATCTAAAAAAGGTTTAGAAACGGAGAAGAGTAAAATAAAAATGACCATACAGGAGTTAAACCAAGCTAGGAAACGGCAAAACCAGGCTAGAAATGGGTAGGAAATGGACCAAAATGGTTTGGAAACTGCCAGAATGGCTTCAGAAGAATTAGAAATGGGCATCAAGAGGTTAGAAATAGCCTGAAGCACATTAGAAATAGGCAAGAGCAGCTTAAAACAGGCCAAAAATGACCACAAATACTAAAGAAGGAGCCAAAACCAGCTTAAATCTAGTAAGGATTGGGCAGAATAAGATGGAAAAGCCTCTCCATTGTTTACAATGTGCCAAAAGAATCTAAAAAAGGTTTAGAAACGGAGAAGAGTAAGATAAAAATGACCATACAGGAGTTAAACCAAGCTAGGAAGGGCAAGACCAGGCTAGAAATGGGTAGGAAATGGACCAAAATGGTTTGGAAACTGCCAGAATGGCTTCAGAAGAATTAGAAATGGGCATCAAGAGGTTAGAAATAGCCTGAAGCACATTAGAAATAGGCAAGAGCAGCTTAAAACAGGCCAAAAATGACCACAAATACTAAAGAAGTAGCCAAAACCAGCTTAAAACTAGTAAGGAATGGGCAGAATAAGATGGAAAAGCCTCTCCATTGTTTACAATGTGCCAAAAGAATCTAAAAAAGGTTTAGAAATGCAGAAGAGTAAGATAAAAATGACCATACAGGAGTTAAACCAAGCTAGGAAGGGGAAGACCAGGCTAGAAATGGGTAGGAAATGAACCAAAATGGTTTGGAAACTGCCAGAATGGCTTCAGAAGAATTAGAAATGGGCATCAAGAGGTTAGAAATAGCCTGAAGCACATTAGAAAAAGGCAAGAGCAGCTTAAAACAGCCCAGAAATGACCACAAATATTGAAGAAGGAGCCAAAACCAGCTTAAAACTAGTAAGGATTGGGCAGAATAAGATGGAAAAGCCTCTCCATTGTTTACAATGTGCCAAAAGAATCTAAAAAAGGTTTAGAAACGGAGAAGAGTAAAATAAAAATGACCATACAGGAGTTAAACCAAGCTAGGAAGGGCAAGACCAGGCTAGAAATGGGTAGGAAATGGACCAAAATGGTTTGGAAACTGCCAGAATGGCTTCAGAAGAATTAGAAATGGGCATCAAGAGGTTAGAAATAGCCTGAAGCACATTAGAAATAGGCAAGAGCAGCTTAAAACAGGCCAAAAATGACCACAAATACTAAAGAAGTAGCCAAAACCAGCTTAAAACTAGTAAGGACTGGGCAGAATAAGATGGAAAAGCCTCTCCATTGTTTACAATGTGCCAAAAGAATCTAAAAAAGGTTTAGAAATGCAGAACAGTAAGATAAAAATGACCATACAGGAGTTAAACCAAGCTAGGAAGGGCAAGACCAGGCTAGAAATGGGTAGGAAATGGACCAAAATGGTTTGGAAACTGCCAGAATGGCTTCAGAAGAATTAGAAATGGGCATCAAGAGGTTAGAAATAGCCTGAAGCACATTAGAAAAAGGCAAGAGCAGCTTAAAACAGCCCAGAAATGACCACAAATATTGAAGAAGGAGCCAAAACCAGCTTAAAACTAGTAAGGATTGGGCAGAATAAGATGGAAAAGCCTCTCCATTGTTTACAATGTGCCAAAAGAATCTAAAAAAGGTTTAGAAACGGAGAAGAGTAAGATAAAAATGACCATACAGGAGTTAAACCAAGCTAGGAAACGGCAAAACCAGGCTAGAAATGGGTAGGAAATGGACCAAAATGGTTTGGAAACTGCCAGAATGGCTTCAGAAGAATTAGAAATGGGCATCAAGAGGTTAGAAATAGCCTGAAGCACATTAGAAATAGGCAAGAGCAGCTTAAAACAGGCCAAAAATGACCACAAATACTAAAGAAGTAGCCAAAACCAGCTTAAAACTAGTAAGGAATGGGCAGAATAAGATGGAAAAGCCTCTCCATTGTTTACAATGTGCCAAAAGAATCTAAAAAAGGTTTAGAAATGCAGAACAGTAAGATAAAAATGACCATACAGGAGTTAAACCAAGCTAGGAAGGGCAAGACCAGGCTAGAAATGGGTAGGAAATGGACCAAAATGGTTTGGAAACTGCCAGAATGGCTTCAGAAGAATTAGAAATGGGCATCAAGAGGTTAGAAATAGCCTGAAGCACATTAGAAATAGGCAAGAGCAGCTTAAAACAGGCCAAAAATGACCACAAATACTAAAGAAGTAGCCAAAACCAGCTTAAAACTAGTAAGGACTGGGCAGAATAAGATGGAAAAGCCTCTCCATTGTTTACAATGTGCCAAAAGAATCTAAAAAAGGTTTAGAAATGCAGAACAGTAAGATAAAAATGACCATACAGGAGTTAAACCAAGCTAGGAAGGGCAAGACCAGGCTAGAAATGGGTAGGAAATGAACCAAAATGGTTTGGAAACTGCCAGAATGGCTTCAGAAGAATTAGAAATGGGCATCAAGAGGTTAGAAATAGCCTGAAGCACATTAGAAAAAGGCAAGAGCAGCTTAAAACAGCCCAGAAATGACCACAAATATTGAAGAAGGAGCCAAAACCAGCTTAAAACTAGTAAGGATTGGGCAGAATAAGATGGAAAAGCCTCTCCATTGTTTACAATGTGCCAAAAGAATCTAAAAAAGGTTTAGAAACGGAGAAGAGTAAGATAAAAATGACCATACAGGAGTTAAACCAAGCTAGGAAACGGCAAAACCAGGCTAGAAATGGGTAGGAAATGAACCAAAATGGTTTGGAAACTGCCAGAATGGCTTCAGAAGAATTAGAAATGGGCATCAAGAGGTTAGAAATAGCCTGAAGCACATTAGAAATAGGCAAGAGCAGCTTAAAACAGGCCAAAAATGACCACAAATACTAAAGAAGTAGCCAAAACCAGCTTAAAACTAGTAAGGACTGGGCAGAATAAGATGGAAAAGCCTCTCCATTGTTTACAATGTGCCAAAAGAATCTAAAAAAGGTTTAGAAATGCAGAACAGTAAGATAAAAATGACCATACAGGAGTTAAACCAAGCTAGGAAGGGCAAGACCAGGCTAGAAATGGGTAGGAAATGGACCAAAATGGTTTGGAAACTGCCAGAATGGCTTCAGAAGAATTAGAAATGGGCATCAAGAGGTTAGAAATAGCCTGAAGCACATTAGAAATAGGCAAGAGCAGCTTAAAACAGCCCAGAAATGACCACAAATATTGAAGAAGGAGCCAAAACCAGCTTAAAACTAGTAAGGATTGGGCAGAATAAGATGGAAAAGCCTCTCCATTGTTTACAATGTGCCAAAAGAATCTAAAAAAGGTTTAGAAACGGAGAAGAGTAAAATAAAAATGACCATACAGGAGTTAAACCAAGCTAGGAAACGGCAAAACCAGGCTAGAAATGGGTAGGAAATGGACCAAAATGGTTTGGAAACTGCCAGAATGGCTTCAGAAGAATTAGAAATGGGCATCAAGAGGTTAGAAATAGCCTGAAGCACATTAGAAATAGGCAAGAGCAGCTTAAAACAGGCCAAAAATGACCACAAATACTAAAGAAGTAGCCAAAACCAGCTTAAAACTAGTAAGGACTGGGCAGAATAAGATGGAAAAGCCTCTCCATTGTTTACAATGTGCCAAAAGAATCTAAAAAAGGTTTAGAAATGCAGAACAGTAAGATAAAAATGACCATACAGGAGTTAAACCAAGCTAGGAAGGGCAAGACCAGGCTAGAAATGGGTAGGAAATGAACCAAAATGGTTTGGAAACTGCCAGAATGGCTTCAGAAGAATTAGAAATGGGCATCAAGAGGTTAGAAATAGCCTGAAGCACATTAGAAAAGGCAAGAGCAGCTTAAAACAGCCCAGAAATGACCACAAATATTGAAGAAGGAGCCAAAACCAGCTTAAAACTAGTAAGGATTGGGCAGAATAAGATGGAAAAGCCTCTCCATTGTTTACAATGTGCCAAAAGAATCTAAAAAAGGTTTAGAAACGGAGAAGAGTAAGATAAAAATGACCATACAGGAGTTAAACCAAGCTAGGAAACGGCAAAACCAGGCTAGAAATGGGTAGGAAATGGACCAAAATGGTTTGGAAACTGCCAGAATGGCTTCAGAAGAATTAGAAATGGGCATCAAGAGGTTAGAAATAGCCTGAAGCACATTAGAAATAGGCAAGAGCAGCTTAAAACAGGCCAGAAATGACCACAAATACTAAAGAAGTAGCCAAAACCAGCTTAAAACTAGTAAGGAATGGGCAGAATAAGATGGAAAAGCCTCTCCATTGTTTACAATGTGCCAAAAGAATCTAAAAAAGGTTTAGAAATGCAGAACAGTAAGATAAAAATGACCATACAGGAGTTAAACCAAGCTAGGAAACGGCAAAACCAGGCTAGAAATGGGTAGGAAATGGACCAAAATGGTTTGGAAACTGCCAGAATGGCTTCAGAAGAATTAGAAATGGGCATCAAGAGGTTAGAAATAGCCTGAAGCACATTAGAAATAGGCAAGAGCAGCTTAAAACAGGCCAGAAATGACCACAAATACTAAAGAAGTAGCCAAAACCAGCTTAAAACTAGTAAGGACTGGGCAGAATAAGATGGAAAAGCCTCTCCATTGTTTACAATGTGCCAAAAGAATCTAAAAAAGGTTTAGAAATGCAGAAGAGTAAGATAAAAATGACCATACAGGAGTTAAACAAAGCTATGAAGAGGAAGACCAGGCTAGAAATGGGTAGGAAATGGACCAAAATGGTTTGGAAACTGCCAGAATGGCTTCAGAAGAATTAGAAATGGGCATCAAGAGGTTAGAAATAGCCTGAAGCACATTAGAAATAGGCAAGAGCAGCTTAAAACAGGCCAAAAATGACCACAAATACTAAAGAAGGAGCCAAAACCAGCTTAAAACTAGTAAGGACTGGGCAGAATAAGATGGAAAAGCCTCTCCATTGTTTACAATGTGCCAAAAGAATCTAAAAAAGGTTTAGAAATGCAGAACAGTAAGATAAAAATGACCATACAGGAGTTAAACCAAGCTAGGAAAGGCAAGACCAGGCTAGAAATGGGTAGGAAATGGACCAAAATGGTTTGGAAACTGCCAGAATGGCTTCAGAAGAATTAGAAATGGGCATCAAGAGGTTAGAAATAGCCTGAAGCACATTAGAAATAGGCAAGAGCAGCTTAAAACAGGCCAAAAATGACCACAAATACTAAAGAAGTAGCCAAAACCAGCTTAAAACTAGTAAGGAATGGGCAGAATAAGATGGAAAAGCCTCTCCATTGTTTACAATGTGCCAAAAGAATCTAAAAAAGGTTTAGAAATGCAGAACAGTAAGATAAAAATGACCATACAGGAGTTAAACCAAGCTATGAAGAGGAAGACCAGGCTAGAAATGGGTAGGAAATGGACCAAAATGGTTTGGAAACTGCCAGAATGGCTTCAGAAGAATTAGAAATGGGCATCAAGAGGTTAGAAATAGCCTGAAGCACATTAGAAATAGGCAAGAGCAGCTTAAAACAGGCCAAAAATGACCACAAATACTAAAGAAGTAGCCAAAACCAGCTTAAAACTAGTAAGGACTGGGCAGAATAAGATGGAAAAGCCTCTCCATTGTTTACAATGTGCCAAAAGAATCTAAAAAAGGTTTAGAAATGCAGAAGAGTAAGATAAAAATGACCATACAGGAGTTAAACCAAGCTAGGAAGGGCAAGACCAGGCTAGAAATGGGTAGGAAATGGACCACAATGGTTTGGAAACTGCCAGAATGGCTTCAGAAGAATTAGAAATGGGCATCAAGAGGTTAGAAATAGCCTGAAGCACATTAGAAATAGGCAAGAGCAGCTTAAAACAGCCCAGAAATGACCACAAATATTGAAGAAGGAGCCAAAACCAGCTTAAAACTAGTAAGGATTGGGCAGAATAAGATGGAAAAGCCTCTCCATTGTTTACAATGTGCCAAAAGAATCTAAAAAAGGTTTAGAAACGGAGAAGAGTAAAATAAAAATGACCATACAGGAGTTAAACCAAGCTAGGAAACGGCAAAACCAGGCTAGAAATGGGTAGGAAATGGACCAAAATGGTTTGGAAACTGCCAGAATGGCTTCAGAAGAATTAGAAATGGGCATCAAGAGGTTAGAAATAGCCTGAAGCACATTAGAAATAGGCAAGAGCAGCTTAAAACAGGCCAAAAATGACCACAAATACTAAAGAAGTAGCCAAAACCAGCTTAAAACTAGTAAGGACTGGGCAGAATAAGATGGAAAAGCCTCTCCATTGTTTACAATGTGCCAAAAGAATCTAAAAAAGGTTTAGAAATGCAGAACAGTAAGATAAAAATGACCATACAGGAGTTAAACCAAGCTAGGAAGGGCAAGACCAGGCTAGAAATGGGTAGGAAATGAACCAAAATGGTTTGGAAACTGCCAGAATGGCTTCAGAAGAATTAGAAATGGGCATCAAGAGGTTAGAAATAGCCTGAAGCACATTAGAAAAGGCAAAGAGCAGCTTAAAACAGCCCAGAAATGACCACAAATATTGAAGAAGGAGCCAAAACCAGCTTAAAACTAGTAAGGATTGGGCAGAATAAGATGGAAAAGCCTCTCCATTGTTTACAATGTGCCAAAAGAATCTAAAAAAGGTTTAGAAACGGAGAAGAGTAAGATAAAAATGACCATACAGGAGTTAAACCAAGCTAGGAAACGGCAAAACCAGGCTAGAAATGGGTAGGAAATGGACCAAAATGGTTTGGAAACTGCCAGAATGGCTTCAGAAGAATTAGAAATGGGCATCAAGAGGTTAGAAATAGCCTGAAGCACATTAGAAATAGGCAAGAGCAGCTTAAAAACAGGCCAGAAATGACCACAAATACTAAAGAAGTAGCCAAAACCAGCTTAAAACTAGTAAGGAATGGGCAGAATAAGATGGAAAAGCCTCTCCATTGTTTACAATTTGCCAAAAGAATCTAAAAAAGGTTTAGAAATGCAGAACAGTAAGATAAAAATGACCATACAGGAGTTAAACCAAGCTAGGAAACGGCAAAACCAGGCTAGAAATGGGTAGGAAATGGACCAAAATGGTTTGGAAACTGCCAGAATGGCTTCAGAAGAATTAGAAATGGGCATCAAGAGGTTAGAAATAGCCTGAAGCACATTAGAAATAGGCAAGAGCAGCTTAAAACAGGCCAGAAATGACCACAAATACTAAAGAAGTAGCCAAAACCAGCTTAAAACTAGTAAGGACTGGGCAGAATAAGATGGAAAAGCCTCTCCATTGTTTACAATGTGCCAAAAGAATCTAAAAAAGGTTTAGAAATGCAGAAGAGTAAGATAAAAATGACCATACAGGAGTTAAACCAAGCTATGAAGAGGAAGACCAGGCTAGAAATGGGTAGGAAATGGACCAAAATGGTTTGGAAACTGCCAGAATGGCTTCAGAAGAATTAGAAATGGGCATCAAGAGGTTAGAAATAGCCTGAAGCACATTAGAAATAGGCAAGAGCAGCTTAAAACAGGCCAAAAATGACCACAAATACTAAAGAAGGAGCCAAAACCAGCTTAAAACTAGTAAGGACTGGGCAGAATAAGATGGAAAAGCCTCTCCATTGTTTACAATGTGCCAAAAGAATCTAAAAAAGGTTTAGAAATGCAGAACAGTAAGATAAAAATGACCATACAGGAGTTAAACCAAGCTAGGAAAGGCAAGACCAGGCTAGAAATGGGTAGGAAATGGACCAAAATGGTTTGGAAACTGCCAGAATGGCTTCAGAAGAATTAGAAATGGGCATCAAGAGGTTAGAAATAGCCTGAAGCACATTAGAAATAGGCAAGAGCAGCTTAAAACAGGCCAAAAATGACCACAAATACTAAAGAAGTAGCCAAAACCAGCTTAAAACTAGTAAGGAATGGGCAGAATAAGATGGAAAAGCCTCTCCATTGTTTACAATGTGCCAAAAGAATCTAAAAAAGGTTTAGAAATGCAGAACAGTAAGATAAAAATGACCATACAGGAGTTAAACCAAGCTATGAAGAGGAAGACCAGGCTAGAAATGGGTAGGAAATGGACCAAAATGGTTTGGAAACTGCCAGAATGGCTTCAGAAGAATTAGAAATGGGCATCAAGAGGTTAGAAATAGCCTGAAGCACATTAGAAATAGGCAAGAGCAGCTTAAAACAGGCCAAAAATGACCACAAATACTAAAGAAGTAGCCAAAACCAGCTTAAAACTAGTAAGAACTGGGCAGAATAAGATGGAAAAGCCTCTCCATTGTTTACAATGTGCCAAAAGAATCTAAAAAAGGTTTAGAAATGCAGAACAGTAAGATAAAAATGACCATACAGGAGTTAAACCAAGCTAGGAAAGGCAAGACCAGGCTAGAAATGGGTAGGAAATGGACCAAAATGGTTTGGAAACTGCCAGAATGGCTTCAGAAGAATTAGAAATGGGCATCAAGAGGTTAGAAATAGCCTGAAGCACATTAGAAATAGGCAAGAGCAGCTTAAAACAGGCCAAAAATGACCACAAATACTAAAGAAGTAGCCAAAACCAGCTTAAAACTAGTAAGGAATGGGCAGAATAAGATGGAAAAGCCTCTCCATTGTTTACAATGTGCCAAAAGAATCTAAAAAAAGGTTTAGAAATGCAGAACAGTAAGATAAAAATGACCATACAGGAGTTAAACCAAGCTAGGAAGGGCAAGACCAGGCTAGAAATGGGTAGGAAATGGACCAAAATGGTTTGGAAACTGCCAGAATGGCTTCAGAAGAATTAGAAATGGGCATCAAGAGGTTAGAAATAGCCTGAAGCACATTAGAAATAGGCAAGAGCAGCTTAAAACAGGCCAAAAATGACCACAAATATTGAAGAAGGAGCCAAAACCAGCTTAAAACTAGTAAGGATTGGGCAGAATAAGATGGAAAAGCCTCTCCATTGTTTACAATGTGCCAAAAGAATCTAAAAAAGGTTTAGAAACGGAGAAGAGTAAAATAAAAATGACCATACAGGAGTTAAACCAAGCTAGGAAACGGCAAAACCAGGCTAGAAATGGGTAGGAAATGGACCAAAATGGTTTGGAAACTGCCAGAATGGCTTCAGAAGAATTAGAAATGGGCATCAAGAGGTTAGAAATAGCCTGAAGCACATTAGAAATAGGCAAGAGCAGCTTAAAACAGGCCAAAAATGACCACAAATACTAAAGAAGGAGCCAAAACCAGCTTAAATCTAGTAAGGATTGGGCAGAATAAGATGGAAAAGCCTCTCCATTGTTTACAATGTGCCAAAAGAATCTAAAAAAGGTTTAGAAACGGAGAAGAGTAAGATAAAAATGACCATACAGGAGTTAAACCAAGCTAGGAAACGGCAAAACCAGGCTAGAAATGGGTAGGAAATGGACCAAAATGGTTTGGAAACTGCCAGAATGGCTTCAGAAGAATTAGAAATGGGCATCAAGAGGTTAGAAATAGCCTGAAGCACATTAGAAATAGGCAAGAGCAGCTTAAAACAGGCCAGAAATGACCACAAATACTAAAGAAGTAGCCAAAACCAGCTTAAAACTAGTAAGGACTGGGCAGAATAAGATGGAAAAGCCTCTCCATTGTTTACAATGTGCCAAAAGAATCTAAAAAAGGTTTAGAAATGCAGAAGAGTAAGATAAAAATGACCATACAGGAGTTAAACCAAGCTATGAAGAGGAAGACCAGGCTAGAAATGGGTAGGAAATGGACCAAAATGGTTTGGAAACTGCCAGAATGGCTTCAGAAGAATTAGAAATGGGCATCAAGAGGTTAGAAATAGCCTGAAGCACATTAGAAATAGGCAAGAGCAGCTTAAAACAGGCCAAAAATGACCACAAATACTAAAGAAGGAGCCAAAACCAGCTTAAATCTAGTAAGGATTGGGCAGAATAAGATGGAAAAGCCTCTCCATTGTTTACAATGTGCCAAAAGAATCTAAAAAAGGTTTAGAAACGGAGAAGAGTAAGATAAAAATGACCATACAGGAGTTAAACCAAGCTAGGAAACGGCAAAACCAGGCTAGAAATGGGTAGGAAATGGACCAAAATGGTTTGGAAACTGCCAGAATGGCTTCAGAAGAATTAGAAATGGGCATCAAGAGGTTAGAAATAGCCTGAAGCACATTAGAAATAGGCAAGAGCAGCTTAAAACAGGCCAGAAATGACCACAAATACTAAAGAAGTAGCCAAAACCAGCTTAAAACTAGTAAGGAATGGGCAGAATAAGATGGAAAAGCCTCTCCATTGTTTACAATGTGCCAAAAGAATCTAAAAAAGGTTTAGAAATGCAGAAGAGTAAGATAAAAATGACCATACAGGAGTTAAACCAAGCTATGAAGAGGAAGACCAGGCTAGAAATGGGTAGGAAATGGACCAAAATGGTTTGGAAACTGCCAGAATGGCTTCAGAAGAATTAGAAATGGGCATCAAGAGGTTAGAAATAGCCTGAAGCACATTAGAAATAGGCAAGAGCAGCTTAAAACAGGCCAGAAATGACCATAAATACTTAAGTAACCAAAAATAGCTTAGAACTAGTCAGGAATGGGATGAAGTAAAATGGAAATGCCTGTTAATTGTTTAGAATTAGTCTTACTGAGGCTTACCTGAACCTAGCGACCGTTTCTCACTGTGCAGCTTCTCAGACAGCCAACATGCAAGATCCATTCCCTGGGCATGATGCTCCAGCTTCTCAGCTGTTGGGACTCTGCTCTGGGAGGGGCAGTTTCTGCCTGACCTGGATACTGCTGGTTCTCTTTCTCCCTGCCATCTGGGCTTGCTTCTTCCCCGTGCTCTTCTTTATCTATCTCTGCCACGGATTCTGCTGCTTCCTGCTCTCACAGCCAAGCAGTGGAGAAAAGAGAACAGTGAGGGATTTTTTTATGGACAAATCCCATGCAAGCATTTCACAGGAGAGACAATCCCCTACAAAAATTCTTACCTATGAAACCCAACAGCCGCAGCCACTGCAGCCATTAGCGAGGGCCTGTGCTTGAGCTGCCTCTGCATCTGGAATAAGAAGCATTTATGAAGAAGCCTGATGGCTTTACTGGAGCTAAGCAGTTGTCCAAAGACGGGCGAAAGCAGGAGAGCAACAGCAGCAACTGAAGTCCTTAACAGAAAGGCTGGGATGAGCTGGCCTCCCCCAGGGCTCAGCCCAGCAAGGTCTGTGTGCAGAACAAAAGGAGGGCAATGCACCCTTCCCCCTTCTCATTTCTCCGAGAATCCCAGTCTCCAGATCCTTCAGCACCTTAAAGCTACAGTCAACAGTCTAATTTCCCAACTAAGCACAAGATTAGATCAGAGAAAACAAGCAGGGAACGCCTTGGCTGCTTTAGAAACAGCTATTTCAACCCTGGCCCCTTTCCCTCCCAGTGCAGGTACAGTGTGAATTACGGACCTCCAGGTAACCCCCCCCCCCCCCCCCCCGTGCCTTCACTCCCCTCAGTACCGAGCACCGAGAGGCTTCCCGTGCCGAGCGGCCAGCAGGCAGGAGAGGCCCCTCTGCGCACGTCCAAGGCACGGCCGGGCGGCCGGGCCCGCTCCCCTCCCCGGTAAGCCCGGCCCCGCGGTGGGCTCGGCTCTCACCTGCTGCTGCCGGGACCCGGACCTGGACCCGGACCCTGCCCGCCGCCATGCTGCTCCCGGGGGCTGCGCCTGCCACACCGAAACGGCGCGGAGGGACCGGAGCCGGCGGGCGGCCACCAGACTGCGGCCGCATGGAGCCGCGCTTGCTACAGCCCGCCGGAAACCGGCGGGCACCACGTGACACCAGCCACTTCCGGGGACAGGGAGCACCACGGCTCATGCGCGGAGGCAGGGCTGCAGTACCTAACCTGGACACAAGATGGCAACAGCGAGCGGCGCCAGCCGCCGAAACGCCCGCCACCCCCCCCCCCCTTCCAGCCCTGCCGATCATTGTCATGTCATCCTTATGGGATCACTGTCGGGGCTGCAAGAGTGTCTGCCGGCTGCTCTGCATCTCTGCCACAGAGCCTTGCTTCAAGCCTGCTTTCATCACGTTGACAACTGCTTCAGAGCAGAGATCTGAACAAAAACACTGGCCAAATTATCACCGAGTTGCTAAACAACTACTATGTTAATACCCACACAGCTTTTATGTCTAGAGACCATTGCTGAGCCCAGAACCTGTAACCTCCATCCCAAGGAAATGCTCAAGATCTGCCTCTGATCATAATACACACAGACTTGCACTACAGATGCTGCACCTGGCCCAAATACACACCATGAGTAGAGCAGCTCCAAGGCAAACACACACACACAAAACACTACACATGCTGTGACACCAACAAACAGAGAATAACCTACACAGGCACAGTACCTCCCAGACGGAGCAGCACATCTGCCCAGATCACATGCACAGACCCAAGAGCAAAGCAACCGGGCTCCTGAGGAGCCTGAGAACCAGGTCTGACAAAACCAAATCATTCCAAACACAAACACAAATAAGATAAAAATGACCATACAGGAGTTAAACCAAGTTAGGAAAGGGCAAGACCAGGCTAGAAATGGGTAGGAAATGGACCAAAATGGTTTGGAAACTGCCAGAATGGCTTCAGAAGAATTAGAAATGGGCATCAAGAGGTTAGAAATAGCCTGAAGCACATTAGAAGTAGGCAAGAGCAGCTTAAAACAGGCCAGAAATGACCACAAATATTGAAGAAGGAGCCAAAACCAGCTTAAAACTAGTAAGGATTGGGCAGAATAAGATGGAAAAGCCTCTCCATTGTTTACAATGTGCCAAAAGAATCTAAAAAAGGTTTAGAAACGGAGAAGAGTAAGATAAAAATGACCATACAGGAGTTAAACCAAGCTAGGAAACGGCAAAACCAGGCTAGAAATGGGTAGGAAATGGACCAAAATGGTTTGGAAACTGCCAGAATGGCTTCAGAAGAATTAGAAATGGGCATCAAGAGGTTAGAAATAGCCTGAAGCACATTAGAAATAGGCAAGAGCAGCTTAAAACAGGCCAGAAATGACCACAAATACTAAAGAAGTAGCCAAAACCAGCTTAAAACTAGTAAGGACTGGGCAGAATAAGATGGAAAAGCCTCTCCATTGTTTACAATGTGCCAAAAGAATCTAAAAAAGGTTTAGAAATGCAGAACAGTAAGATAAAAATGACCATACAGGAGTTAAACCAAGCTAGGAAACGGCAAAACCAGGCTAGAAATGGGTAGGAAATGGACCAAAATGGTTTGGAAACTGCCAGAATGGCTTCAGAAGAATTAGAAATGGGCATCAAGAGGTTAGAAATAGCCTGAAGCACATTAGAAATAGGCAAGAGCAGCTTAAAACAGGCCAGAAATGACCACAAATACTCAAGAAGTAGCCAAAACCAGCTTAAAACTAGTAAGGACTGGGCAGAATAAGATGGAAAAGCCTCTCCATTGTTTACAATGTGCCAAAAGAATCTAAAAAAGGTTTAGAAACGGAGAAGAGTAAGATAAAAATGACCATACAGGAGTTAAACCAAGCTATGAAGAGGAAGACCAGGCTAGAAATGGGTAGGAAATGGACCAAAATGGTTTGGAAACTGCCAGAATGGCTTCAGAAGAATTAGAAATGGGCATCAAGAGGTTAGAAATAGCCTGAAGCACATTAGAAATAGGCAAGAGCAGCTTAAAACAGGCCAAAAATGACCACAAATACTAAAGAAGTAGCCAAAACCAGCTTAAAACTAGTAAGGACTGGGCAGAATAAGATGGAAAAGCCTCTCCATTGTTTACAATGTGCCAAAAGAATCTAAAAAAGGTTTAGAAATGCAGAACAGTAAGATAAAAATGACCATACAGGAGTTAAACCAAGCTAGGAAAGGCAAGACCAGGCTAGAAATGGGTAGGAAATGGACCAAAATGGTTTGGAAACTGCCAGAATGGCTTCAGAAGAATTAGAAATGGGCATCAAGAGGTTAGAAATAGCCTGAAGCACATTAGAAAAAGGCAAGAGCAGCTTAAAACAGGCCAAAAATGACCACAAATACTAAAGAAGTAGCCAAAACCAGCTTAAAACTAGTAAGGACTGGGCAGAATAAGATGGAAAAGCCTCTCCATTGTTTACAATGTGCCAAAAGAATCTAAAAAAGGTTTAGAAATGCAGAACAGTAAGATAAAAATGACCATACAGGAGTTAAACCAAGCTAGGAAAGGCAAGACCAGGCTAGAAATGGGTAGGAAATGGACCAAAATGGTTTGGAAACTGCCAGAATGGCTTCAGAAGAATTAGAAATGGGCATCAAGAGGTTAGAAATAGCCTGAAGCACATTAGAAATAGGCAAGAGCAGCTTAAAACAGGCCAAAAATGACCACAAATACTAAAGAAGTAGCCAAAACCAGCTTAAAACTAGTAAGGAATGGGCAGAATAAGATGGAAAAGCCTCTCCATTGTTTACAATGTGCCAAAAGAATCTAAAAAAGGTTTAGAAATGCAGAACAGTAAGATAAAAATGACCATACAGGAGTTAAACCAAGCTAGGAAGGGCAAGACCAGGCTAGAAATGGGTAGGAAATGGACCAAAATGGTTTGGAAACTGCCAGAATGGCTTCAGAAGAATTAGAAATGGGCATCAAGAGGTTAGAAATAGCCTGAAGCACATTAGAAATAGGCAAGAGCAGCTTAAAACAGGCCAAAAATGACCACAAATATTGAAGAAGGAGCCAAAACCAGCTTAAAACTAGTAAGGATTGGGCAGAATAAGATGGAAAAGCCTCTCCATTGTTTACAATGTGCCAAAAGAATCTAAAAAAGGTTTAGAAACGGAGAAGAGTAAAATAAAAATGACCATACAGGAGTTAAACCAAGCTAGGAAACGGCAAAACCAGGCTAGAAATGGGTAGGAAATGGACCAAAATGGTTTGGAAACTGCCAGAATGGCTTCAGAAGAATTAGAAATGGGCATCAAGAGGTTAGAAATAGCCTGAAGCACATTAGAAATAGGCAAGAGCAGCTTAAAACAGGCCAAAAATGACCACAAATACTAAAGAAGGAGCCAAAACCAGCTTAAAACTAGTAAGGACTGGGCAGAATAAGATGGAAAAGCCTCTCCATTGTTTACAATGTGCCAAAAGAATCTAAAAAAGGTTTAGAAATGCAGAAGAGTAAGATAAAAATGACCATACAGGAGTTAAACCAAGCTATGAAGAGGAAGACCAGGCTAGAAATGGGTAGGAAATGGACCAAAATGGTTTGGAAACTGCCAGAATGGCTTCAGAAGAATTAGAAATGGGCATCAAGAGGTTAGAAATAGCCTGAAGCACATTAGAAATAGGCAAGAGCAGCTTAAAACAGGCCAAAAATGACCACAAATACTAAAGAAGGAGCCAAAACCAGCTTAAATCTAGTAAGGATTGGGCAGAATAAGATGGAAAAGCCTCTCCATTGTTTACAATGTGCCAAAAGAATCTAAAAAAGGTTTAGAAACGGAGAAGAGTAAGATAAAAATGACCATACAGGAGTTAAACCAAGCTAGGAAACGGCAAAACCAGGCTAGAAATGGGTAGGAAATGGACCAAAATGGTTTGGAAACTGCCAGAATGGCTTCAGAAGAATTAGAAATGGGCATCAAGAGGTTAGAAATAGCCTGAAGCACATTAGAAATAGGCAAGAGCAGCTTAAAACAGGCCAGAAATGACCACAAATACTAAAGAAGTAGCCAAAACCAGCTTAAAACTAGTAAGGACTGGGCAGAATAAGATGGAAAAGCCTCTCCATTGTTTACAATGTGCCAAAAGAATCTAAAAAAGGTTTAGAAATGCAGAAGAGTAAGATAAAAATGACCATACAGGAGTTAAACCAAGCTATGAAGAGGAAGACCAGGCTAGAAATGGGTAGGAAATGGACCAAAATGGTTTGGAAACTGCCAGAATGGCTTCAGAAGAATTAGAAATGGGCATCAAGAGGTTAGAAATAGCCTGAAGCACATTAGAAATAGGCAAGAGCAGCTTAAAACAGGCCAGAAATGACCATAAATACTTAAGTAACCAAAAATAGCTTAGAACTAGTCAGGAATGGGATGAAGTAAAATGGAAATGCCTGTTAATTGTTTAGAATTAGTCTTACTGAGGCTTACCTGAACCTAGCGACCGTTTCTCACTGTGCAGCTTCTCAGACAGCCAACATGCAAGATCCATTCCCTGGGCATGATGCTCCAGCTTCTCAGCTGTTGGGACTCTGCTCTGGGAGGGGCAGTTTCTGCATGACCTGGATACTGCTGGTTCTCTTTCTCCCTGCCATCTGGGCTTGCTTCTTCCCCGTGCTCTTCTTTATCTATCTCTGCCACGGATTCTGCTGCTTCCTGCTCTCACAGCCAAGCAGTGGAGAAAAGAGAACAGTGAGGGATTTTTTTATGGACAAATCCCATGCAAGCATTTCACAGGAGAGACAATCCCCTACAAAAATTCTTACCTATGAAACCCAACAGCCGCAGCCACTGCAGCCATTAGCGAGGGCCTGTGCTTGAGCTGCCTCTGCATCTGGAATAAGAAGCATTTATGAAGAAGCCTGATGGCTTTACTGGAGCTAAGCAGTTGTCCAAAGACGGGCGAAAGCAGGAGAGCAACAGCAGCAACTGAAGTCCTTAACAGAAAGGCTGGGATGAGCTGGCCTCCCCCAGGGCTCAGCCCAGCAAGGTCTGTGTGCAGAACAAAAGGAGGGCAATGCACCCTTCCCCCTTCTCATTTCTCCGAGAATCCCAGTCTCCAGATCCTTCAGCACCTTAAAGCTACAGTCAACAGTCTAATTTCCCAACTAAGCACAAGATTAGATCAGAGAAAACAAGCAGGGAACGCCTTGGCTGCTTTAGAAACAGCTATTTCAACCCTGGCCCCTTTCCCTCCCAGTGCAGGTACAGTGTGAATTACGGACCTCCAGGTAACCCCCCCCCCCCCCCCCCCCCGTGCCTTCACTCCCCTCAGTACCGAGCACCGAGAGGCTTCCCGTGCCGAGCGGCCAGCAGGCAGGAGAGGCCCCTCTGCGCACGTCCAAGGCACGGCCGGGCGGCCGGGCCCGCTCCCCTCCCCGGTAAGCCCGGCCCCGCGGTGGGCTCGGCTCTCACCTGCTGCTGCCGGGACCCGGACCTGGACCCGGACCCTGCCCGCCGCCATGCTGCTCCCGGGGGCTGCGCCTGCCACACCGAAACGGCGCGGAGGGACCGGAGCCGGCGGGCGGCCACCAGACTGCGGCCGCATGGAGCCGCGCTTGCTACAGCCCGCCGGAAACCGGCGGGCACCACGTGACACCAGCCACTTCCGGGGACAGGGAGCACCACGGCTCATGCGCGGAGGCAGGGCTGCAGTACCTAACCTGGACACAAGATGGCAACAGCGAGCGGCGCCAGCCGCCGAAACGCCCGCCACCCCCCCCCCCCTTCCAGCCCTGCCGATCATTGTCATGTCATCCTTATGGGATCACTGTCGGGGCTGCAAGAGTGTCTGCCGGCTGCTCTGCATCTCTGCCACAGAGCCTTGCTTCAAGCCTGCTTTCATCACGTTGACAACTGCTTCAGAGCAGAGATCTGAACAAAAACACTGGCCAAATTATCACCGAGTTGCTAAACAACTACTATGTTAATACCCACACAGCTTTTATGTCTAGAGACCATTGCTGAGCCCAGAACCTGTAACCTCCATCCCAAGGAAATGCTCAAGATCTGCCTCTGATCATAATACACACAGACTTGCACTACAGATGCTGCACCTGGCCCAAATACACACCATGAGTAGAGCAGCTCCAAGGCAAACACACACACACAAAACACTACACATGCTGTGACACCAACAAACAGAGAATAACCTACACAGGCACAGTACCTCCCAGACGGAGCAGCACATCTGCCCAGATCACATGCACAGACCCAAGAGCAAAGCAACCGGGCTCCTGAGGAGCCTGAGAACCAGGTCTGACAAAACCAAATCATTCCAAACACAAACACAAATAAGATAAAAATGACCATACAGGAGTTAAACCAAGTTAGGAAAGGGCAAGACCAGGCTAGAAATGGGTAGGAAATGGACCAAAATGGTTTGGAAACTGCCAGAATGGCTTCAGAAGAATTAGAAATGGGCATCAAGAGGTTAGAAATAGCCTGAAGCACATTAGAAGTAGGCAAGAGCAGCTTAAAACAGGCCAGAAATGACCACAAATATTGAAGAAGGAGCCAAAACCAGCTTAAAACTAGTAAGGATTGGGCAGAATAAGATGGAAAAGCCTCTCCATTGTTTACAATGTGCCAAAAGAATCTAAAAAAGGTTTAGAAACGGAGAAGAGTAAGATAAAAATGACCATACAGGAGTTAAACCAAGCTAGGAAACGGCAAAACCAGGCTAGAAATGGGTAGGAAATGGACCAAAATGGTTTGGAAACTGCCAGAATGGCTTCAGAAGAATTAGAAATGGGCATCAAGAGGTTAGAAATAGCCTGAAGCACATTAGAAATAGGCAAGAGCAGCTTAAAACAGGCCAGAAATGACCACAAATACTAAAGAAGTAGCCAAAACCAGCTTAAAACTAGTAAGGACTGGGCAGAATAAGATGGAAAAGCCTCTCCATTGTTTACAATGTGCCAAAAGAATCTAAAAAAGGTTTAGAAATGCAGAAGAGTAAGATAAAAATGACCATACAGGAGTTAAACCAAGCTATGAAGAGGAAGACCAGGCTAGAAATGGGTAGGAAATGGACCAAAATGGTTTGGAAACTGCCAGAATGGCTTCAGAAGAATTAGAAATGGGCATCAAGAGGTTAGAAATAGCCTGAAGCACATTAGAAATAGGCAAGAGCAGCTTAAAACAGGCCAGAAATGACCATAAATACTTAAGTAACCAAAAATAGCTTAGAACTAGTCAGGAATGGGATGAAGTAAAATGGAAATGCCTGTTAATTGTTTAGAATTAGTCTTACTGAGGCTTACCTGAACCTAGCGACCGTTTCTCACTGTGCAGCTTCTCAGACAGCCAACATGCAAGATCCATTCCCTGGGCATGATGCTCCAGCTTCTCAGCTGTTGGGACTCTGCTCTGGGAGGGGCAGTTTCTGCATGACCTGGATACTGCTGGTTCTCTTTCTCCCTGCCATCTGGGCTTGCTTCTTCCCCGTGCTCTTCTTTATCTATCTCTGCCACGGATTCTGCTGCTTCCTGCTCTCACAGCCAAGCAGTGGAGAAAAGAGAACAGTGAGGGATTTTTTTATGGACAAATCCCATGCAAGCATTTCACAGGAGAGACAATCCCCTACAAAAATTCTTACCTATGAAACCCAACAGCCGCAGCCACTGCAGCCATTAGCGAGGGCCTGTGCTTGAGCTGCCTCTGCATCTGGAATAAGAAGCATTTATGAAGAAGCCTGATGGCTTTACTGGAGCTAAGCAGTTGTCCAAAGACGGGCGAAAGCAGGAGAGCAACAGCAGCAACTGAAGTCCTTAACAGAAAGGCTGGGATGAGCTGGCCTCCCCCAGGGCTCAGCCCAGCAAGGTCTGTGTGCAGAACAAAAGGAGGGCAATGCACCCTTCCCCCTTCTCATTTCTCCGAGAATCCCAGTCTCCAGATCCTTCAGCACCTTAAAGCTACAGTCAACAGTCTAATTTCCCAACTAAGCACAAGATTAGATCAGAGAAAACAAGCAGGGAACGCCTTGGCTGCTTTAGAAACAGCTATTTCAACCCTGGCCCCTTTCCCTCCCAGTGCAGGTACAGTGTGAATTACGGACCTCCAGGTAACCCCCCCCCCCCCCCCCCCCCGTGCCTTCACTCCCCTCAGTACCGAGCACCGAGAGGCTTCCCGTGCCGAGCGGCCAGCAGGCAGGAGAGGCCCCTCTGCGCACGTCCAAGGCACGGCCGGGCGGCCGGGCCCGCTCCCCTCCCCGGTAAGCCCGGCCCCGCGGTGGGCTCGGCTCTCACCTGCTGCTGCCGGGACCCGGACCTGGACCCGGACCCTGCCCGCCGCCATGCTGCTCCCGGGGGCTGCGCCTGCCACACCGAAACGGCGCGGAGGGACCGGAGCCGGCGGGCGGCCACCAGACTGCGGCCGCATGGAGCCGCGCTTGCTACAGCCCGCCGGAAACCGGCGGGCACCACGTGACACCAGCCACTTCCGGGGACAGGGAGCACCACGGCTCATGCGCGGAGGCAGGGCTGCAGTACCTAACCTGGACACAAGATGGCAACAGCGAGCGGCGCCAGCCGCCGAAACGGCCGCCACCCCCCCCCCCCTTCCAGCCCTGCCGATCATTGTCATGTCATCCTTATGGGATCACTGTCGGGGCTGCAAGAGTGTCTGCCGGCTGCTCTGCATCTCTGCCACAGAGCCTTGCTTCAAGCCTGCTTTCATCACGTTGACAACTGCTTCAGAGCAGAGATCTGAACAAAAACACTGGCCAAATTATCACCGAGTTGCTAAACAACTACTATGTTAATACCCACACAGCTTTTATGTCTAGAGACCATTGCTGAGCCCAGAACCTGTAACCTCCATCCCAAGGAAATGCTCAAGATCTGCCTCTGATCATAATACACACAGACTTGCACTACAGATGCTGCACCTGGCCCAAATACACACCATGAGTAGAGCAGCTCCAAGGCAAACACACACACACAAAACACTACACATGCTGTGACACCAACAAACAGAGAATAACCTACACAGGCACAGTACCTCCCAGACGGAGCAGCACATCTGCCCGGATCACATGCACAGACCCAAGAGCAAAGCAACCGGGCTCCTGAGGAGCCTGAGAACCAGGTCTGACAAAACCAAATCATTCCAAACACAAACACAAATAAGATAAAAATGACCATACAGGAGTTAAACCAAGTTAGGAAAGGGCAAGACCAGGCTAGAAATGGGTAGGAAATGGACCAAAATGGTTTGGAAACTGCCAGAATGGCTTCAGAAGAATTAGAAATGGGCATCAAGAGGTTAGAAATAGCCTGAAGCACATTAGAAGTAGGCAAGAGCAGCTTAAAACAGGCCAGAAATGACCACAAATATTGAAGAAGGAGCCAAAACCAGCTTAAAACTAGTAAGGATTGGGCAGAATAAGATGGAAAAGCCTCTCCATTGTTTACAATGTGCCAAAAGAATCTAAAAAAGGTTTAGAAACGGAGAAGAGTAAGATAAAAATGACCATACAGGAGTTAAACCAAGCTATGAAGGGCAAGACCAGGTTAGAAATGGGTAGCCTGAAGCAGATTAGAAATAGGCAAGAGCAGCTTAAAACAGGACAGAAAAGACCATAAATATCTAAGAGGTAACCAAAAACAGTTTAAAACTAGTAAGGAATGGGTAGAATAAAAATTCTGTCTTAAATTTCTATTCAGATCTGAATGGAAAGTGAACACCTTACTTCATTGTAGGGTGAAATTAATGTGAAATAAACAGTACAGGGGCTATTAGGAACTGCCCATTCAGAATGGTGTGTGCCTTCCTGAGGGTTGTGTTTATGTACCCACTCTTCCAAAGTCTCCCAGAACTGAACAGAATCATAAAGTCTCCAAGAGGATTTACTGAATCACACACAAATGAAGTGGTTGCGTCTTCTCATGCACAGAACATTCATTTGATAGAATGTCTCTGGGGCTAGGTGAGGAAGAAGACTAACCAGCTAACAGATGGAACAAAACCCCATCACAACACTGCAATCACACCTCACTCTGTAGGCCCTGTGGATAGAACTAGAATTTTCCATTGCTCTCAGGTGCCTCGTTAAGGCACTGAGGGCATTAGTAAGCCTTAATGACCCTAAACAGCCTCACCTGTGCACCAGACCACACCCAGGAGCCCTATTTAAACCGAGCTCTGTACCTCAGTTTTCTTTAGAACTCTGTTGGAGGAATGCTGCTCTTCAGCTCTGTCCCTGCCTGTGAAGATTCTTAGTCTGGACTTCAGACTGACTGCCCGGCTTGATCTTCTATATGATTATAGAGCAGCTTGGCAATTGCTGGACCTGATGGTGATTTGTGGACTGGATTGCTGCTTGTTCACAAGCCTGATAGACTCCTGGCTGGACTTGGCTGCTGCTGGACCTTCTCTTCTTGGGTACCTTGAAATTGGGCCTAGGCTGGCAGAGGTCTCTTCTCCTGCTGTGGGAGCCCAGAGGTGGCCTGGTCTGCTCTTGTTTCCTGAGGGCTGTGGAGATCCCTGCAAGGTTTGTGGGCAGTGTGGAGGATATGGCTCTGAGGGTGAGCCTGTGCTGCGGCACCAGAGGGGCCTCTTGCCAGGGAGCCGGGTGGGACGTTTTGGTTTGTGTTTGTCTTGTCCTTGTCTATCAATGTGAGGGAGTGAGTGAGCTTGTCCTTTAGGCACCTGTTAAAATTGCTGCAGCTTAGCTTAAGCCTCCCTGGAAGGAGAGCAGGTCTCTGTGCAGTAACAGGGGCGTCTTCCCTAAGTCCACGAGCGGAGGGATGGTCTGGACTCGCCCCTTCTTTCCAAAGACGGCGCCAAGCCACTTAGTCGTGGTGCAGGCAATGCGACCTGCCTGTAGTCAGGATCTGGGTCTCTGCCTGCATGGCTGCCTGTGCTGCTGGTGGCCTGGCAGCGTGACCCCCTGTTGTCAGGGCGTGTCACAGTATTTTCCCCTTTGTGCCTGGAAGCCGGAGAGCTTCAATACGCCGTCACCATAATGAGAACAAACCAGACCTTGTCAAGCCCCAGTCCCTTCCCTCTGTACCACTGACCAGGAGCTAGTGAGAATGCATGTACAGTTTAGAGTGAGCTACTGCGTGGGGCTGCAGAGTGGTAATGGAAGGGCTAAAGGCATGAAGCAGATTTGGGATTGGAGCACTGTGTTTCCAGCTTTGACATCAGTTTTCTGTTTTACTTCAGTGCAACTATTTTAGTAATTATTTTTTTTCTTATTAGTTCCTGTCCTTCACCTCTTGGGGAGTTTACTTACTGGATGCACTTCCTGGCCTTGTGTTTGACGCAGCAAAAGAAGATGTGGCACTGCGCACGAGCATACTGAGGAAGCTGCTTCTGGTAAGTAGGTGGAAGTAGAATAACAGTGCATTCAACTGGAACTTCAGCACTGAGGCAAGCATGTATCTTGCTGATCTGCTTTTAAAGCTCAGGGCAAAGGCACTACCTTGTCCAGCAGCATAATCACTTCTTTTGAAGTCATTGACTCTTCAGAGGTTTGCTCCATCTGAAGCATTGTCTGCTTTTTTGCACTGCCTTTCTTTGGTATCACAGTGTCCTTGGATAGGTTGCTTCCTTATAAATGTAATGGTGTTTGCTTTGGAACAGTCAGACAAGCTTAGCTCCTGTTGGGCCAAGCTCTTGAATCTTTAAAAGTCAGCTAAGCTGTAAATTGTTCTGCGATTTCCTTGCGATAGTCTGGTTGTGCTGCCGGTCAGCACACAGAAAGAACAGGTCCCTTTTTCAGCTACACTAGCAAGTCTTTTAGCACAGCAGGGAGCTGTGGAGCAGGAGAAAATGAACGTCGGGTTTGGTGTGTGAATAGCTCTTGGGGAATGGGTAGAAGAAAGGGTTGTGTTGGGAGTAAATGTTAGGCTCTGCAAAGCTGAGAAATGTCCAGGTTTTTGCTGCGATACTGAACATCTTTCTCTTTAGGCTAATCTATTTAGCTTGAATTCATGTGGGTAACTCTGTGCATGTTTAGCAGGTGGATGTAGCTGACTCAAGGGGAAAGCTGAGCAACCTTGGATACGGAGCTCTAATTGGTGAGTCTAGAGGTTACTACTGTTTACAAAGCTAATGTTTATAACTTGTTTGTTCTTGTATTTGTAAAATTGCATTTGTGTATTTTGTAATACTGTATTTGTAAAAACACCGTGGGAAACTACAGCCTTGGCAGAGATCATTCTCTGCACGAAAACATGGGAAATTACAGAAGCATAACAAGACAATTGACCTTGCTTATGCCTGCCAAGAATCTTCTTGTCCAGCAACAAGGCTCAGGGTATTGGGATCGCTCACTGCGTGGCCTTGGCTCTGCAAGAATTGCACGAGTGCGGACTTGTAGAAATGCTTTTTGTTGTGTTAATAAAAAAATGGAGAGGGTGAGGGTGGATGAGAGGGACTATTGATTTTGTACTTGTATGGGTTGTTTCTGTACCCCTATGATGTTTTCCTCCCTGACTGTAACTTGTTAGAATAGTTGCCTTAACTGAAAAAGGAGAGGGTGAGGCTGGATGGGAGGGACTATTGATCTTGTATGGTGCCGCGGCCAGGTGGAGGGGAGAAAACACCGATACGATGTAGGTTCACAAAATGCTCCGTTTATTGATTACAAAGCTGCTCTTAATATACTGTCTTACACGTGATCACGCATTACTTGATTGGCTGCTTCACTTTGCCCACGAGGGATACACGCTCCCCTTTACCTCTCCTGATTGGTTTCACGCCTTCGCTTCAGCTTAGCGTTACATCATGCTTCTGCAATTACTGGCATCCTGTTATTGCATTCCTGTTTTGCTGATCTTGACACTTCTTCTTCTTTTAACCTGGGGTCATAAGTTCACTTTCTCACAGCTTGCTGTAGGCCTCTTCAAGCGCCCATGCTCGACCCCCAACATCTCCCCCTCTTTTTTCAAATAAGGCGTTTGTCATCTGCTGCATGCGTTGCATAATACATTGTAACAGACAAGGTCCAAAAAACAAAATTAACAACATAATCATTATTGGTCCGCTAAACATCATGATTAAACTCCTTAACCAACTACTTATTCCTAACGATTTTAACCAAGAGTCTATAGGATTTGTTTCTACAGTAAGTTCTTTCATATTTTCTTTAAGTTCAAACAAATTCTTGTGAATAGATTCAGAATGATCAGAAAGATTCATACAACACATGCCCAGAAGCATTCTAATGCAAAGGGGATGTGAAGCAGCTGCAGAAGTAAACTGTACAGTGTTAACAGTCAAGGAGTTACACTCCCCCCCCTTTTTTTTTTTTTTTTTGATCAGACAAAAAGCCATTTATTGCAAAGCTTTAACTCCTTATATACTATTGCTTACACACACCTACAGCAATTTGGCATATCATGATTGGATACTTGTCGTGAAGACCCTTAGTGACTAACATATAATTGGTTAAACACAGGTGTGAGAACTTGACCTCGAATGCTTGCCAACAGTCCACAGTTCTCATAACTCAGTGAATTACAGCTTCTTCTTATCTTGCTTGCTTAGGCTTCCTCGGGCCTCCCATGGCCTTGCTGTATCCCTCAGAGTTATTCAGAGCTCATGTACCAAATATTCATTTTCCTGTGAGAACTGTCTCCACATCTCCCCCTTTTTAGTTTTACGAAAAGTTTTTGACAATTTATTGTGTCTGCTCTATCACTGCTTGACTTGTGTAATATAACAACCCACTACTCTAGGTAGCATTATTTCAGTAAGATTAGTCTGATTTGAAGTCACTTGAACCTTTATAACATGTGGCATATCAGTGAATCCTACACACCATGTAACAGGTTGGAATAGTTGGGATTTAACAGATATGCTCAGTATACTTTTCCATTACCCATGGTCACACATAATAGCACAGATATTACAAAGATTTTACAAAGATTTCTACCATTGCTGTTTCTTTATGTGGTTGAGTTCTGCGGCTTGGTATGTTTTGCTGGCAGCCAGTATGGTCCTGTTGATAGCTGTACACAGCTGGGCCTACCCTTTTTCTCCTGGATGGCTCTCTGATAACAGCGGAGGCCATCCCTCACATCAAGGTCTGGCATGACATGTGTCTCCACTGCTCTACGCCTGCTGGGTTGCAGCCAGCAGCGAAGCTAAAGGTTCTTCTTGGTGGCAAACACAGAGGCCAACCCAGTCTTGCCCTTGACTGTGGTAGCAGGCATTTGGTCAATCTCTGTCCTTGCACCTTGTTGTCAATGCAGAGTTTCACCTGCTTAACCCAGTAACAAGTCACTACTACAGCAAAGCACACACAGATTTACATTAGCAGAGTAACTATCACAGAGTGCATCAGCATGTTGAAGATGCTAATGGCAGCGAGGGACTAACCAAAGAAACTTCTTACCAGTGGAGTTCTCCCACCCTCTTAATTTGTTCCATTACTTGCTTTATAACAGTACCATCATCTTAGAATCTTTCTAGCTTTTGCCTTAGTATTTTCTAGCAGCTACTGCAAATTTGCTTTCTTTAACATCTCTTTTACAAGTGACAAATCCATACAATACAATGTATAGTTTCTTATTAGCAACTGGCTAGTAAATACAGGTGGTTTTATACACAAAATCACAACCTCTAATAATAGCTACTTTACAAGCATGCATATTCAAGCTGTTAATTTTCAGTTGCCCTCAAGTGATTTTTTTTGTTGTTGTTTTTTTTTTTTGTTGTTGTTGTTTTTTTTTTTTCAAAGTTGCTCACCCTGCTTTGCACAGCTAAAACCACCGGCCTATCGGCAACTGCGCTTTTGCATTAACCTTTTCTTGCCCGAAAGGTTAAACTGCTACCTGTTAAAACTTTTACATGAACCTGACAACAAAAAATATACAGAACACTGTCTGCCCTCATCACACACACACACAGACACACACACACACACATATGGGATCCCACAAGCACACTCCACACAACTACAATATTTGAAACACAAAATCCAGACAATCATTGTTCCCACTACACAGTCCCACATACAGGACGTGGCACAAGGACCCTGTAAAGACTATCAGGAAACCAGCTCCGAGAAGCATCATCGCAGTGCAAGGTGGCAGGCTCAACCTTAGCGGGCGTCCCCGCAGAGGCTCTGCCTCCCTTACATCGCATGAGGCTTGGGCTTTTATACTGACCAAAATGCACACTCGTTCCGACACAGGTGGCCAGCCTATGTTGGAGGAAGTTGCCAGCAATATCTATAAAGGTTTCCAAGGGCAGATAGAAACATGGACATACTTATATTTACCAACTTCTAGTACTTGAGTATCACAGAGCGACTGTATCAAAGGAGTAGTATACGGGGTCCCAACTCCACGGTCTTACACATTCTGCCCGATACCCCTGATAAGAGCATACAAGAGACCTTCCCATCTCGGGTGGGAAGCACACACACCATGGGAAACTGTGCAATACATCCACATCCCCCACCCATCTCACTTCTCCCTTTACAGCTACCCATTTATCATGAGGATATGGGGGATATAAATCAGGCTTCTTTTCCGGATGAATAGGCTCCAGGTCAAAAGCACCATCCAGGTCAGCATCAGCATTATCAGGCATCAGAATCTCAGGAGCAGCAACAGCAAACTGATGAACGTGCACAGGCTCCATCTCGGGGTCAATAGGGCTCAGGTCGAAAGGATCGTCTTCATCCCCGTCCTCAGTCTTCGCTGCTGCAGCGGCAACCAGTGGAGGTTTGGGGGGGGGGGGGGGCACGCTGATCTCCATGATCTCATTTTTTTTTTTACTTTAACATCTCTAAAACAGTTCTCCAAATGACTGACAAACTTTTCACAGCATCATTGCCTTTTGTAGCTGCATTCCACAGCTTAACTCCTGCCCCATTCCACAAGGATATCTCAAATCCGGTAGACTCATAAATCTCTGGGTAACGTGTCTTCGACCATTTCAACATTAACTTTAGGTCTGTCTCTTTAAGGGTTGCTCCCTTTACCTTAGGAAGGACTGAAAACATCCATAAATCAGGGGCTTCTTCCTTAGTAATTTTCTCCCAAGTCTCGAGATTAAAAGCTTCACCGACTCCCACAATTCTTCCCCTGTCTTACGCCATTGATCTTTGGAGAATAACTGTCCCGTATTTTCTAACAACCCCCTTCGTCAGCACCAAAATAAAAAGTCCACAAGTTCCTGTCGGGGTATTGAGTACCCTGTTTTCTTCGCTACGCATAGCACTCCTTCTGTCGTAGCCTTTTCTATCGCTGATACAGCGAAACCCATCCCGAACCAGACCGCAGTCTGCCTGACTCACCGGTCAGCCGTGGCCACGTAATTGGAGCTCTTTTCCTGCCTCTCTCGGGCAGCCTGCCTCTCTCGGGCAGCCGGGATCTCCACCTTCTCTCGTCCACGGTCTCTCTCTCTCCTGGTATCACGTAGGGTCACCAGAATGCCGCGGCCAGGTGGAGGGGAGAAAACACCGATACGATATAGGTTCACAAAATGCTCCGTTTATTGATTACAAGGCTGCTCTTAATATACTGTCTTACACGCGATCACGCATTACTTGATTGGCTGCTTCACTTTGCCCATGAGGGATACACGCTCCCCTTTACCTCTCCTGATTGGTTTCACACCTTCGCTTCAGCTTAGCGTTACATCATGCTTCTGCAATTACTGGCATCCTGTTATTGCATTCCTGTTTTGCTGATCTTGACACTTCTTCTTCTTTTAACCTGGGGTCATAAGTTCACTTTCTCACAGCTTGCTGTAGGCCTGTTCAAGCGCCCATGCTCGACCCCCAACAGTATGGGTTGTTTCTGTACCACTATGATGTTTTTCTCCCAGACTGTAACTTGTTGTACTTGTTGTCTGAACTGAAAAAGGAGAGGGTGAGGGTGGATGGGACTGGCCATCGATGTTGTACTTTTATGGGTTGTTTCTGTACCCCTATGATGTTTTCCTGCCTGATTATAACTTGTTATAATTGTTGCCTTAAAAAGGGAGAGGGTGAGTGTGGATGGGATGGACTATTCATCTTGTATGGGTTGTTTCTGTACCCCTATGATGTTTTCCTTCCTGACTGTAACTTGTTATGATTGTTGTGTTAATTGAAAAAGAGGGTGAGGGTGGATGGGATGGACTATTAATCTTGTATGGATTGTTTCTGTACCACTATGATGTTTTTCTCCCTGAATATAACTTGTTATAATTGTTGTGTTAATTGAAAAAGCAGAGGGTGAGGGTGGATGGGAGGGACTATTGATCTTGTACTTGTATTGGTTGCTTCTGTACCCCTATGATTTTTTCCTCCCTGACTGTAACTTGTTGTAATTGTTGTGTTAATTGAAAAAGGAGAGGGTGAGGGTGGATGGGATGGACTATTGATCTTGTATGGGTTGATTCTGTACCCCTATGATGTTTCCCTCCCTGACTATAACTTGTTATAATTGTTGCCTTAACTGAAAACGAAGAGGGCAGGGGTGGATGGGAGGGACTATTGATCTTGTATGAGTTGTTTCTGTACCACTATAATGTTTTTCTTCCAGACTTTAACTTGTTGTACTTACTGTCTGAACTGAAAAGGGAGAGGCTGAGGGTGGATGGGACTGGCCATTGATGTTGTACTTGTATGGGTTGTTTCTGTACCCCTATGATTTTTTCCTGCCTGATTATAACTTGTTATAATTGTTGCCTTAAAAAGGGAGAGGGTGAGTGTGGATGGGATGGACTATTGATCTTGTATGGGTTGTTTCTGTACCCCTATGATGTTTTCCTCCCTGACTGTAACTTGTTATGATTGTTGTGTTAATTGAAAAAGAGGGTGAGGGTGGATGGGATGGACTATTAATCTTGTATGGATTGTTTCTGTACCACTATGATGTTTTTCTCCCTGAATATAACTTGTTATAATTGTTGTGTTAATTGAAAAAGGAGAGGGTGAGGGTGGATGGGAGGGACTATTGATCTTGTACTTGTATTGGTTGTTCCTGTACCCCTATGATTTTTTCCTCCCTGACTGTAACTTGTTATGATTGTTGTGTTAATTGAAAAAGAGGGTGAGGGTGGATGGGATGGACTATTAATCTTGTATGGATTGTTTCTGTACCACTATGATGTTTTTCTCCCTGAATATAACTTGTTATAATTGTTGTGTTAATTGAAAAAGGAGAGGGTGAGGGTGGATGGGAGGGACTATTGATCTTGTACTTGTATTGGTTGTTCCTGTACCCCTATGATTTTTTCCTCCCTGACTGTAACTTGTTGTAATTGTTGCCTTAACTGAAAAAGCAGAGGGTGGGGGTGGATGGGAGGGACTATTGATCTTGTACTTGTATGGGTTGTTTCTGTACCTATGTTTCCCTCCCTGACTGTAACTTGTTATGATTGTTGTGTTAATTGAAAAAGGAGAGGGTGAGGGTGGATGGGATGGACTATTGATCTTGTATGGGTTGTTTCTGTACCCCTATGATTTTTTCCTCCCTGACTGTAACTTGTTGTAATTGTTGCCTTAACTGAAAAAGCAGAGGGTGGGGGTGGATGGGAGGGGCTATTGATCTTGTACTTGTATGGATTGTTTCTGTACCCCTATGATGTTTTCCTCCCTGACTGTAACTTGTTATGATTGTTGTGTTAATTGAAAAAGGAGAGGGTGAGGGTGGATGGGATGGGCTATTAATCTTGTATGGATTGTTTCTGTACCACTATGATGTTTTCCTCCCTGACTGTAACTTGTTATGATTGTTGTGTTAATTGAAAAAGGAGAGGGTGAGGGTGGATGGGATGGACTATTGATCTTGTACTTGTATTGATTGTTTCTGTACCCCTATGATTTTTTCCTCCCTGACTGTAACTTGTTGTAATTGCTGTGTTAATTGAAAAAAGAGAGGGTGAGGGTGGATGGGATGGACTATTGATCTTGTATGGGTTGTTTCTCTACCCCTATGATGTTTTCCTCCCTGACTGTAACTTGTTATAATTGTTGCCTTAACTGAAAAAGGAGAGGGTGGGGGTGGATTGGATGGACTATTGATCTTGTATGGGTTGTTTCTGTACCCCTATGATGTTTTCCTCCCTGACTGTAACTTGTTGTAATTGTTGTGTTAATTGAAAAAGGAGAGGGTGAGGGTGGATGGGATGGAGTATTGATCTTGTACTTGTATTGGTTGTTCCTGTACCCCTATGATTTTTTCCTCCCTGACTGTAACTTGTTGTAATTGTTGCCTTAACTGAAAAAGCAGAGGGTGGGGGTGGATGGGAGGGGCTATTGATCTTGTACTTGTATGGGTTGTTTCTGTACCCCTATGATGTTTTGGCAGGTAAGTCAATTTTGCAGGTAAGTCAATTTTGCAGGTAAGTCAATGCTAGATGATAGATGATAGATGATGTTAGATGAGTACATGATCGATGGTAGATGATAGATGATGACAGATGTATACATGATAAATGGCAGATGATAGATGGCAGATGAGAGATGATAGATGACGGCAAGGCAAGGCAAATTAGGCGCTAGGTAGATCCGTCCCGGGTCGCCGCTAGGGCTAGGGTCGTCACTAGGGTTAGGGTACACTCTTCCTGACATTAGGGTTAGGGTACACTCTTCCTGACATTAGGGTTTGGGTGCACTCTTCCTGACATTAGGGTTAGGGTACACTCTTCCTGACATTAGGGTTATGGTGCACTCTTTCTGAAATTAGTGTTAGGGTACAGACTTCCTGACATTAGGGTTAGGCCGCACTCTTCCTGACATTAGGATTATGCCGCACTCTTCCTGACATTCGGGTTAGGCCGCACTCTTCCTGACATTAGGGTTAGGCTGCACTCTTTTTTTCCCCCCCCATGAGGGCTAGGGTACCCACTTTTCCCCACGTCAGGGGTTAGGCTGCACTCTTTTTTCCCCCCCCATGAGGGCCAGGGTACCCACATTTCCCCAGGTCAGGGGTTAGGCTGCACTCTTTTTTTCCCCCCCCATGAGGGCCAGGGTACCCACTTTTCCCCAGGTCAGGGGTTAGGCTGCACTCTTTTTTTCCCCCCCCATGAGGGCCAGGGTACCCACTTTTCCCCACGTCAGGGGTTAGGCTGCACTCTTTTTTTCCCCCCCCATGAGGGCCAGGGTACCCACTTTTCCCCACGTCAGGGGTTAGGCTGCACTCTTTTTTTCCGCCCCCATGAGGGCCAGGGTACCCACTTTTCCCCACGTCAGGGGTTAGGCTGCACTCTTTTTTTCCCCCCCCATGAGGGCCAGGGTACCCACTTTTCCCCACGTCAGTTGTTAGGCTGCACTCTTTTTTTAACCCCCGTGAGGGCTAGGGTACCCACTTTTCCCCACGTCAGTGGTTAGGCTGCACTATTTTTTTCCCCCCGTGAGGGCTAGGGTACCCACTTTTCCCCACGTCAGGGGTTAGGCTGCACTCTCTTTTTAACCCCTGTGAGGGCTAGGGTACCCACTTTTCCCCACGTCAGGGGTTAGGCTGCACTCTCTTTTTAACCCCCATGAGGGCTAGGGTACCAACTTTTCCCCACGTCAGGTGTTAAGCTGCACTCTCTTTTTAACCCCCGTGAGGGCTAGGGTACCCACTTTTCCCCACATCAGGGGTTAGGCTGCACTCTCTTTTTCCCCCCCATGAGGGCTAGGGTACCCACTTTTCCCCACGTCAGGGGTTAGGCTGCACTCTCTTTTTCCCCCCCATGAGGGCTAGGGTACCCACTTTTCCCAGCGTCAGGGGTTAGGGTGCACTCTCTTTTTCCTTCCCATGAGGGCTAGGGTACCCACTTTTCCCCACGTCAGGGGTTAGGCTGCACTCTTTTTTGAACCCCCATGAGGGCCAGGGTACCCACTTTTCCCCACGTCAGGGGTTAGGCTGCACTCTTTTTTTCCCCCCCATGAGGGCTAGGGTACCCACTTTTCCCCACGTCAGGGGTTAGGCTGCACTCTTTCTTTCTTTCTTTCTCCCCCCATCATGAGGGCCAGGGTACCCACTTTTCCCCACGTCAGGGGTTAGGCTGCACTCTTTCTTTCTTTCTTTCTCCCCCCCCATGAGGGCCAGGGTACCCACTTTTCCCCACGTCAGGGGTTAGGCTGCACTCTTTTCTTTCTCCCCCCATCATGAGGGCCAGGGTACCCACTTTTCCCCACGTCAGGGGTTAGGCTGCACTCTTTCTTTCTTTCTTTCTCCCCCCCCATGAGGGCCAGGGTACCCACTTTTCCCCACGTCAGGGGTTAGGCTGCACTCTTTCTTTCTTTCTTTCTCCCCCCATCATGAGGGCCAGGGTACCCACTTTTCCCCACGTCAGGGGTTAGGCTGCACTCTTTCTTTCTTTCTTTCTCCCCCCCCATGAGGGCCAGGGTACCCACTTTTCCCCACGTCAGGGGTTAGGCTGCACTCTTTCTTTCTTTCTTTCTCCCCCCCCATGAGGGCCAGGGTACCCACTTTTCCCCACGTCAGGGGTTAGGCTGCACTCTTTCTTTCTTTCTTTCTCCCCCCCCTTGAGGGCCAGGGTACCCACTTTTCCCCACGTCAGGGGTTAGGCTACACTCTTTCTTTCTTTCTTTCTCCCCCCCCCCATGAGGGCCAGGGTACCCACTTTTCCCCACGTCAGGGGTTAGGCTGCACTCTTTCTTTCTTTCTTTCTCCCCCCCCATGAGGGCCAGGGTACCCACTTTTCCCCACGTCAGGGGTTAGGCTGCACTCTTTCTTTCTTTCTTTCTCCCCCCATCATGAGGGCCAGGGTACCCACTTTTCCCCACGTCAAGGGTTAGGCTGCACTCTTTCTTTCTTTCTTTCTCCCCCCATCATGAGGGCCAGGGTACCCACTTTTCCCCACGTCAAGGGTTAGGCTGCACTCTTTCTTTCTTTCTTTCTCCCCCCATCATGAGGGCCAGGGTACCCACTTTTCCCCACGTCAGGGGTTAGGCTGCACTCTTTCTTTCTTTCTTTCTCCCCCCATCATGAGGGCCAGGGTACCCACTTTTCCCCACGTCAGGGGTTAGGCTGCACTCTTTCTTTCTTTCTTTCTCCCCCCATCATGATGGCCAGGGTACCCACTTTTCCCCACGTCAGGGGTTAGGCTGCACTCTTTCTTTCTTTCTTTCTCCCCCCCCATGAGGGCCAGGGTACCCACTTTTCCCCACGTCAGGGGTTAGGCTGCACTCTTTCTTTCTTTCTTTCTCCCCCCCCCCCATGAGGGCCAGGGTACCCACTTTTCCCCACGTCAGGGGTTAGGCTGCACTCTTTCTTTCTTTCTTTCTCCCCCCCATCATGAGGGCCAGGGTACCCACTTTTCCCCACGTCAGGGGTTAGGCTGCACTCTTTCTTTCTTTCTTTCTCCCCCCATCATGAGGGCCAGGGTACCCACTTTTCCCCACGTCAGGGGTTAGGCTGCACTCTTTCTTTCTTTCTTTCTCCCCCCATCATGAGGGCCAGGGTACCCACTTTTCCCCACGTCAGGGGTTAGGCTGCACTCTTTCTTTCTTTCTTTCTCCCCCCCATGAGGGCCAGGGTACCCACTTTTCCCCACGTCAGGGGTTAGGCTGCACTCTTTCTTTCTTTCTTTCTCCCCCCATCATGAGGGCCAGGGTACCCACTTTTCCCCACGTCAGGGGTTAGGCTGCACTCTTTCTTTCTTTCTTTCTCCCCCCATCATGAGGGCCAGGGTACCCACTTTTCCCCACGTCAGGGGTTAGGCTGCACTCTTTCTTTCTTTCTTTCTCCCCCCCCATGAGGGCCAAGGTACCCACTTTTCCCCACGTCAGGGGTTAGGCTGCACTCTTTCTTTCTTTCTTTCTCCCCCCATCATGAGGGCCAGGGTACCCACTTTTCCCCACGTCAGGGGGTAGGCTGCACTCTTTCTTTCTTTCTTTCTCCCCCCATCATGAGGGCCAGGGTACCCACTTTTCCCCACGTCAGGGGTTAGGCTGCACTCTTTCTTTCTTTCTTTCTCCCCCCATCATGAGGGCCAGGGTACCCACTTTTCCCCACGTCAGGGGTTAGGCTGCACTCTCTTTTTAACCCCCGTGAGGGCTAGGGTACCCACTTTTCCCCACGTCAGGGGTTAAGCTGCACTCTCTTTTTAACCCCCGTGAGGGCTAGGGTACCCACTTTTCTCCACATCAGGGGTTAGGCTGCACTCTCTTTTTCCCCCCCATGAGGGCTAGGGTACCCACTTTTCCCCACGTCAGGGGTTAGGCTGCACTCTCTTTTTCCCCCCCATGAGGGCTAGGGTACCCACTTTTCCCCACGTCAGGGGTTAGGCTGCACTCTTTCTTTCTTTCTTTCTCCCCCCATCATGAGGGCCAGGGTACCCACTTTTCCCCACGTCAGGGGTTAGGCTGCACTCTTTCTTTCTTTCTTTCTCCCCCCATCATGAGGGCCAGGGTACCCACTTTTCCCCACGTCAGGGGTTAGGCTGCACTCTTTCTTTCTTTCTTTCTCCCCCCCCATGAGGGCCAGGGTACCCACTTTTCCCCACGTCAGGGGTTAGGCTGCACTCTTTCTTTCTTTCTTTCTCCCCCCATCATGAGGGCCAGGGTACCCAATTTTCCCCACGTCAGGGGTTAGGCTGCACTCTTTCTTTCTTTCTTTTCTCCCCCCCCATGAGGGCCAGGGTACCCACTTTTCCCCACGTCAGGGGTTAGGCTGCACTCTTTCTTTCTTTCTTTCTCCCCCCATCATGAGGGCCAGGGTACCCACTTTTCCCCACGTCAGGGGTTAGGCTGCACTCTTTCTTTCTTTCTTTCTCCCCCCATCATGAGGGCCAGGGTACCCACTTTTCCCCACGTCAGGGGTTAGGCTGCACTCTTTCTTTCTTTCTTTCTCCCCCCCCATGAGGGCCAGTGTACCCACTTTTCCCCACGTCAGGGGTTAGGCTGCACTCTTTCTTTCTTTCTTTCTCCCCCCCCAAGAGGGCCAAGGTACCCACTTTTCCCCACGTCAGGGGTTAGGCCTGCACTCTTTCTTTTCTTTCTTTCTCCCCCCATCATGAGGGCCAGGGTACCCACTTTTCCCCACGTCAGGGGTTAGGCTGCACTCTTTCTTTCTTTCTTTCTCCCCCCATCATGAGGGCCAGGGTACCCACTTTTCCCCACGTCAGGGGTTAGGCTGCACTCTTTCTTTCTTTCTTTCTCCCCCCATCATGAGGGCCAGGGTACCCACTTTTCCCCACGTCAGGGGTTAGCCTGAACTCTTTCTTTCTTTCTTTCTCCCCCCATCATGAGGGCCAGGGTACCCACTTTTCCCCACGTCAGGGGTTAGGCTGCACTCTTTCTTTCTTTCTTTCTCCCCCCATCATGAGGGCCAGGGTACCCACTTTTCCCCACGTCAGGGGGTAGGCTGCACTCTTTCTTTCTTTCTTTCTCCCCCCATCATGAGGGCCAGGGTACCCACTTTTCCCCACGTCAGGGGTTAGGCTGCACTCTTTCTTTCTTTCTTTCTCCCCCCCCCCATGAGGGCCAGGGTACCCACTTTTCCCCACGTCAGGGGTTAGGCTGCACTCTTTCTTTCTTTCTTTCTCCCCCCCCATGAGGGCCAGTGTACCCACTTTTCCCCACGTCAGGGGTTAGGCTGCACTCTTTCTTTCTTTCTTTCTCCCCCCCCCATGAGGGCCAGGGTACCCACTTTTCCCCACGTCAGGGGTTAGGCTGCACTCTTTCTTTCTTTCTTTCTCCCCCCATCATGAGGGCCAGGGTACCCACTTTTCCCCACGTCAGGGGTTAGGCTGCACTCTTTCTTTCTTTCTTTCTCCCCCCCCATGAGGGCCAGGGTACCCACTTTTCCCCACGTCAGGGGTTAGGCTGCACTCTTTCTTTCTTTCTTTCTCCCCCCATCATGAGGGCCAGGGTACCCACTTTTCCCCACGTCAGGGGTTAGGCTGCACTCTTTCTTTCTTTCTTTCTCCCCCCATCATGAGGGCCAGGGTACCCACTTTTCCCCACGTCATGGGTTAGGCTGCACTCTTTCTTTCTTTCTTTCTCCCCCCATCATGAGGGCCAGGGTACCCACTTTTCCCCACGTCAGGGGTTAGGCTGCACTCTTTCTTTCTTTCTTTCTCCCCCCATCATGAGGGCCAGGGTACCCACTTTTCCCCACGTCAGGGGTTAGGCTGCACTCTTTCTTTCTTTCTTTCTCCCCCCATCATGAGGGCCAGGGTACCCACTTTTCCCCACGTCAGGGGTTAGGCTGCACTCTTTCTTTCTTTCTTTCTCCCCCCATCATGATGGCCAGGGTACCCACTTTTCCCCACGTCAGGGGTTAGGCTGCACTCTTTCTTTCTTTCTTTCTCCCCCCCATCATGAGGGCCAGGGTACCCACTTTTCCCCACGTCAGGGGTTAGGCTGCACTCTTTCTTTCTTTCTTTCTCCCCCCATCATGAGGGCCAGGGTACCCACTTTTCCCCACGTCAGGGGTTAGGCTGCACTCTTTCTTTCTTTCTTTCTCCCCCCATCATGAGGGCCAGGGTACCCACTTTTCCCCACGTCAGGGGTTAGGCTGCACTCTTTCTTTCTTTCTTTCTCCCCCCATCATGAGGGCCAGGGTACCCACTTTTCCCCACGTCAGGGGTTAGGCTGCACTCTTTCTTTCTTTCTTTCTCCCCCCATCATGAGGGCCAGGGTACCCACTTTTCCCCACGTCAGGGGTTAGGCTGCACTCTTTCTTTCTTTCTTTCTCCCCCCATCATGAGGGCCAGGGTACCCACTTTTCCCCACGTCAGGGGTTAGGCTGCACTCTTTCTTTCTTTCTTTCTCCCCCCATCATGAGGGCCAGGGTACCCACTTTTCCCCACGTCAGGGGTTAGGCTGCACTCTTTCTTTCTTCTTTCTCCCCCCATCATGAGGGCCAGGGTACCCACTTTTCCCCACGTCAGGGGTTAGGCTGCACTCTTTCTTTCTTTCTTTCTCCCCCCATCATGAGGGCCAGGGTACCCACTTTTCCCCACGTCAGGGGTTAGGCTGCACTCTTTCTTTCTTTCTTTCTCCCCCCATCATGAGGGCCAGGGTACCCACTTTTCCCCACGTCAGGGGTTAGGCTGCACTCTTTCTTTCTTTCTTTCTCCCCCCCCATGAGGGCCAGGGTACCCACTTTTCCCCACGTCAGGGGTTAGGCTGCACTCTTTCTTTCTTTCTTTCTCCCCCCATCATGAGGGCCAGGGTACCCACTTTTCCCCACGTCAGGGGTTAGGCTGCACTCTTTCTTTCTTTCTTTCTCCCCCCCCATGAGGGCCAGGGTACCCACTTTTCCCCACGTCAGGGGTTAGGCTGCACTCTTTCTTTCTTTCTTTCTCCCCCCCCATGAGGGCCAGTGTACCCACTTTTCCCCACGTCAGGGGTTAGGCTGCACTCTTTCTTTCTTTCTTTCTCCCCCCCCAATGAGGGCCAGGGTACCCACTTTTCCCCACGTCAGGGGTTAGGCTGCACTCTTTCTTTCTTTCTTTCTCCCCCCATCATGAGGGCCAGGGTACCCACTTTTCCCCACGTCAGGGGTTAGGCTGCACTCTTTCTTCTTTCTTTCCTCCCCCCATCATGAGGGCCAAGGGTACCCACTTTTCCCCACGTCAGGGGTTAGGCTGCACTCTTTCTTTCTTTCTTTCTCCCCCCATCATGAGGGCCATGGTACCCACTTTTCCCCACGTCAGGGGTTAGGCTGCACTCTTTCTTTCTTTCTTTCTCCCCCCATCATGAGGGCCAGGGTACCCACTTTTCCCCACGTCAGGGGTTAGGCTGCACTCTTTCTTTCTTTCTTTCTCCCCCCATCATGAGGGCCAGGGTACCCACTTTTCCCCACGTCAGGGGTTAGGCTGCACTCTTTCTTTCTTTCTTTCTCCCCCCATCATGAGGGCCAGGGTACCCACTTTTCCCCACGTCAGGGGTTAGGCTGCACTCTTTCTTTCTTTCTTTCTCCCCCCATCATGAGGGCCAGGGTACCCACTTTTCCCCACGTCAGGGGTTAGGCTGCACTCTTTCTTTCTTTCTTTCTCCCCCCATCATGAGGGCCAGGGTACCCACTTTTCCCCACGTCAGGGGTTAGGCTGCACTCTTTCTTTCTTTCTTTCTCCCCCCCTCATGAGGGCCAGGGTACCCACTTTTCCCCACGTCAGGGGTTAGGCTGCACTCTTTCTTTCTTTCTTTCTCCCCCCATCATGAGGGCCAGGGTACCCACTTTTCCCCACGTCAGGGGTTAGGCTGCACTCTTTCTTTCTTTCTTTCTCCCCCCATCATGAGGGCCAGGGTACCCACTTTTCCCCACGTCAGGGGTTAGGCTGCACTCTTTCTTTCTTTCTTTCTCCCCCCTCATGAGGGCCAGGGTACCCACTTTTCCCCACGTCAGGGGTTAGGCTGCACTCTTTCTTTCTTTCTTTCTCCCCCCATCATGAGGGCCAGGGTACACACTTTTCCCCACGTCAGGGGTTAGGCTGCACTCTTTCTTTCTTTCTTTCTCCCCCCATCATGAGGGCCAGGGTACCCACTTTTCCCCACGTCAGGGGTTAGGCTGCACTCTTTCTTTCTTTCTTTCTCCCCCCATCATGAGGGCCAGGGTACCCACTTTTCCCCACGTCAGGGGTTAGGCTGCACTCTTTCTTTCTTTCTTTCTCCCCCCATCATGAGGGCCAGGGTACCCACTTTTCCCCACGTCAGGGGTTAGGCTGCACTCTTTCTTTCTTTCTTTCTCCCCCCATCATGAGGGCCAGGGTACCCACTTTTCCCCACGTCAGGGGTTAGGCTGCACTCTTTCTTTCTTTCTTTCTCCCCCCATCATGAGGGCCAGGGTACCCACTTTTCCCCACGTCAGGGGTTAGGCTGCACTCTTTCTTTCTTTCTTTCTCCCCCCATCATGAGGGCCAGGGTACCCACTTTTCCCCACGTCAGGGGTTAGGCTGCACTCTTTCTTTCTTTCTTTCTCCCCCCATCATGAGGGCCAGGGTACCCACTTTTCCCCACGTCAGGGGTTAGGCTGCACTCTTTCTTTCTTTCTTTCTCCCCCCATCATGAGGGCCAGGGTACCCACTTTTCCCCACGTCAGGGGTTAGGCTGCACTCTTTCTTTCTTTCTTTCTCCCCCCATCATGAGGGCCAGGGTACCCACTTTTCCCCACGTCAGGGGTTAGGCTGCACTCTTTCTTTCTTTCTTTCTCCCCCCATCATGAGGGCCAGGGTACCCACTTTTCCCCACGTCAGGGGTTAGGCTGCACTCTTTCTTTCTTTCTTTCTCCCCCCATCATGAGGGCCAGGGTACCCACTTTTCCCCACGTCAGGGGTTAGGCTGCACTCTTTCTTTCTTTCTTTCTCCCCCCATCATGAGGGCCAGGGTACCCACTTTTCCCCACGTCAGGGGTTAGGCTGCACTCTTTCTTTCTTTCTTTCTCCCCCCATCATGAGGGCCAGGGTACCCACTTTTCCCCACGTCAGGGGTTAGGCTGCACTCTTTCTTTCTTTCTTTCTCCCCCCATCATGAGGGCCAGGGTACCCACTTTTCCCCACGTCAGGGGTTAGGCTGCACTCTTTCTTTCTTTCTTTCTCCCCCCATCATGAGGGCCAGGGTACCCACTTTTTCCCCACGTCAGGGGTTAGGCTGCACTCTTTCTTTCTTTCTTTCTCCCCCCATCATGAGGGCCAGGGTACCCACTTTTCCCCACGTCAGGGGTTAGGCTGCACTCTTTCTTTCTTTCTTTCTCCCCCCATCATGAGGGCCAGGGTACCCACTTTTCCCCACGTCAGGGGTTAGGCTGCACTCTTTCTTTCTTTCTTTCTCCCCCCATCATGAGGGCCAGGGTACCCACTTTTCCCCACGTCAGGGGTTAGGCTGCACTCTTTCTTTCTTTCTTTCTCCCCCCATCATGAGGGCCAGGGTACCCACTTTTCCCCACGTCAGGGGTTAGGCTGCACTCTTTCTTTCTTTCTTTCTCCCCCCATCATGAGGGCCAGGGTACCCACTTTTCCCCACGTCAGGGGTTAGGCTGCACTCTTTCTTTCTTTCTTTCTCCCCCCATCATGAGGGCCAGGGTACCCACTTTTCCCCACGTCAGGGGTTAGGCTGCACTCTTTCTTTCTTTCTTTCTCCCCCCCATCATGAGGGCCAGGGTACCCACTTTTCCCCACGTCAGGGGTTAGGCTGCACTCTTTCTTTCTTTCTTTCTCCCCCCATCATGAGGGCCAGGGTACCCACTTTTCCCCACGTCAGGGGTTAGGCTGCACTCTTTCTTTCTTTCTTTCTCCCCCCCATCATGAGGGCCAGGGTACCCACTTTTCCCCACGTCAGGGGTTAGGCTGCACTCTTTCTTTCTTTCTTTCTCCCCCCATCATGAGGGCCAGGGTACCCACTTTTCCCCACGTCAGGGGTTAGGCTGCACTCTTTCTTTCTTTCTTTCTCCCCCCCCCATGAGGGCCAGGGTACCCACTTTTCCCCACGTCAGGGGTTAGGCTGCACTCTTTCTTTCTTTCTTTCTCCCCCCATCATGAGGGCCAGGGTACCCACTTTTCCCCACGTCAGGGGTTAGGCTGCACTCTTTCTTTCTTTCTTTCTCCCCCCATCATGAGGGCCAGGGTACCCACTTTTCCCCACGTCAGGGGTTAGGCTGCACTCTTTCTTTCTTTCTTTCTCCCCCCATCATGAGGGCCAGGGTACCCACTTTTCCCCACGTCAGGGGTTAGGCTGCACTCTTTCTTTCTTTCTTTCTCCCCCCATCATGAGGGCCAGGGTACCCACTTTTCCCCACGTCAGGGGTTAGGCTGCACTCTTTCTTTCTTTCTTTCTCCCCCCATCATGAGGGCCAGGGTACCCACTTTTCCCCACGTCAGGGGTTAGGCTGCACTCTTTCTTTCTTTCTTTCTCCCCCCATCATGAGGGCCAGGGTACCCACTTTTCCCCACGTCAGGGGTTAGGCTGCACTCTTTCTTTCTTTCTTTCTCCCCCCATCATGAGGGCCAGGGTACCCACTTTTCCCCACGTCAGGGGTTAGGCTGCACTCTTTCTTTCTTTCTTTCTCCCCCCATCATGAGGGCCAGGGTACCCACTTTTCCCCACGTCAGGGGTTAGGCTGCACTATTTCTTTCTTTCTTTCTCCCCCCATCATGAGGGCCAGGGTACCCACTTTTCCCCACGTCAGGGGTTAGGCTGCACTCTTTCTTTCTTTCTTTCTCCCCCCATCATGAGGGCCAGGGTACCCACTTTTCCCCACGTCAGGGGTTAGGCTGCACTCTTTCTTTCTTTCTTTCTCCCCCCATCATGAGGGCCAGGGTACCCACTTTTCCCCACGTCAGGGGTTAGGCTGCACTCTTTCTTTCTTTCTTTCTCCCCCCATCATGAGGGCCAGGGTACCCACTTTTCCCCACGTCAGGGGTTAGGCTGCACTCTTTCTTTCTTTCATTCTCCCCCCATCATGAGGGCCAGGGTACCCACTTTTCCCCACGTCAGGGGTTAGGCTGCACTCTTTCTTTCTTTCTTTCTCCCCCCATCATGAGGGCCAGGGTACCCACTTTTCCCCACGTCAGGGGTTAGGCTGCACTCTTTCTTTCTTTCTTTCTCCCCCCATCATGAGGGCCAGGGTACCCACTTTTCCCCACGTCAGGGGTTAGGCTGCACTCTTTCTTTCTTTCTTTCTCCCCCCATCATGAGGGCCAGGGTACCCACTTTTCCCCACGTCAGGGGTTAGGCTGCACTCTTTCTTTCTTTCTTTCTCCCCCCATCATGAGGGCCAGGGTACGCACTTTTCCCCACGTCAGGGGTTAGGCTGCACTCTTTCTTTCTTTCTTTCTCCCCCCATCATGAGGGCCAGGGTACCCACTTTTCCCCACGTCAGGGGTTAGGCTGCACTCTTTCTTTCTTTCTTTCTCCCCCCATCATGAGGGCCAGGGTACCCACTTTTCCCCACGTCAGGGGTTAGGCTGCACTCTTTCTTTCTTTCTTTCTCCCCCCATCATGAGGGCCAGGGTACCCACTTTTCCCCACGTCAGGGGTTAGGCTGCACTCTTTCTTTCTTTCTTTCTCCCCCCATCATGAGGGCCAGGGTACCCACTTTTCCCCACGTCAGGGGTTAGGCTGCACTCTTTCTTTCTTTCTTTCTCCCCCCATCATGAGGGCCAGGGTACCCACTTTTCCCCACGTCAGGGGTTAGGCTGCACTCTTTCTTTCTTTCTTTCTCCCCCCATCATGAGGGCCAGGGTACCCACTTTTCCCCACGTCAGGGGTTAGGCTGCACTCTTTCTTTCTTTCTTTCTCCCCCCATCATGAGGGCCAGGGTACCCACTTTTCCCCACGTCAGGGGTTAGGCTGCACTCTTTCTTTCTTTCTTTCTCCCCCCATCATGAGGGCCAGGGTACCCACTTTTCCCCACGTCAGGGGTTAGGCTGCACTCTTTCTTTCTTTCTTTCTCCCCCCATCATGAGGGCCAGGGTACCCACTTTTCCCCACGTCAGGGGTTAGGCTGCACTCTTTCTTTCTTTCTTTCTCCCCCCATCATGAGGGCCAGGGTACCCACTTTTCCCCACGTCAGGGGTTAGGCTTCACTCTTTCTTTCTTTCTTTCTCCCCCCATCATGAGGGCCAGGGTACCCACTTTTCCCCACGTCAGGGGTTAGGCTGCACTCTTTCTTTCTTTCTTTCTCCCCCCATCATGAGGGCCAGGGTACCCACTTTTCCCCACGTCAGGGGTTAGGCTGCACTCTTTCTTTCTTTCTTTCTCCCCCCATCATGAGGGCCAGGGTACCCACTTTTCCCCACGTCAGGGGTTAGGCTGCACTCTTTCTTTCTTTCTTTCTCCCCCCCATCATGAGGGCCATGGTACCCACTTTTCCCCACGTCAGGGGTTAGGCTGCACTCTTTCTTTCTTTCTTTCTCCCCCCATCATGAGGGCCAGGGTACCCACTTTTCCCCACGTCAGGGGTTAGGCTGCACTCTTTCTTTCTTTCTTTCTCCCCCCATCATGAGGGCCAGGGTACCCACTTTTCCCCACGTCAGGGGTTAGGCTGCACTCTTTCTTTCTTTCTTTCTCCCCCCATCATGAGGGCCAGGGTACCCACTTTTCCCCACGTCAGGGGTTAGGCTGCACTCTTTCTTTCTTTCTTTCTCCCCCCATCATGAGGGCCAGGGTACCCACTTTTCCCCACGTCAGGGGGTTAGGCTGCACTCTTTCTTTCTTTCTTTCTCCCCCCATCATGAGGGCCAGGGTACCCACTTTTCCCCACGTCAGGGGTTAGGCTGCACTCTTTCTTTCTTTCTTTCTCCCCCCATCATGAGGGCCAGGGTACCCACTTTTCCCCACGTCAGGGGTTAGGCTGCACTCTTTCTTTCTTTCTTTCTCCCCCCCCATGAGGGCCAGGGTACCCACTTTTCCCCACGTCAGGGGTTAGGCTGCACTCTTTCTTTCTTTCTTTCTCCCCCCATCATGAGGGCCAGGGTACCCACTTTTCCCCACGTCAGGGGTTAGGCTGCACTCTTTCTTTCTTTCTTTCTCCCCCCCTCATGAGGGCCAGGGTACCCACTTTTCCCCACGTCAGGGGTTAGGCTGCACTCTTTCTTTCTTTCTTTCTCCCCCCATCATGAGGGCCAGGGTACCCACTTTTCCCCACGTCAGGGGTTAGGCTGCACTCTTTCTTTCTTTCTTTCTCCCCCCATCATGAGGGCCAGGGTACCCACTTTTCCCCACGTCAGGGGTTAGGCTGCACTCTTTCTTTCTTTCTTTCTCCCCCCATCATGAGGGCCAGGGTACCCACTTTTCCCCACGTCAGGGGTTAGGCTGCACTCTTTCTTTCTTTCTTTCTCCCCCATCATGAGGGCCAGGGTACCCACTTTTCCCCACGTCAGGGGTTAGGCTGCACTCTTTCTTTCTTTCTTTCTCCCCCCATCATGAGGGCCAGGGTACCCACTTTTCCCCACGTCAGGGGTTAGGCTGCACTCTTTCTTTCTTTCTTTCTCCCCCCATCATGAGGGCCAGGGTACCCACTTTGTCCCCACGTCAGGGGTTAGGCTGCACTCTTTCTTTCTTTCTTTCTCCCCCCATCATGAGGGCCAGGGTACCCACTTTTCCCCACGTCAGGGGTTAGGCTGCACTCTTTCTTTCTTTCTTTCTCCCCCCATCATGAGGGCCAGGGTACCCACTTTTCCCCACGTCAGGGGTTAGGCTGCACTCTTTCTTTCTTTCTTTCTCCCCCCACCATGAGGGCCAGGGTACCCACTTTTCCCCACGTCAGGGGTTAGGCTGCACTCTTTCTTTCTTTCTTTCTCCCCCCATCATGAGGGCCAGGGTACCCACTTTTCCCCACGTCAGGGTTAGGCTGCACTCTTTCTTTCTTTCTTTCTCCCCCATCATGAGGGCCAGGGTACCCC
>NW_022994318.1:0-65360 GCF_012275295.1 Melopsittacus undulatus | reverse complement strand
TCTAAACCTCTGCTGTTTAAGTTTGAACCTGTTACCTCTTGTACTGTCACTACAGTTCCTAATGAAGAGTCCCTCTCTAGCATCCCCACAGCCTCCCTTTAGATGCTGGAAGGCTGCTATGAGGTCTCCATGCAGCCTTCTCTTTTTCAGTTTGAACAGCCCCAACTTTATTAGCCTGTCTTCATATGGGAGGTGCTCAGTCCCCTGATCATCCTCGTGGCCCTCCTCTGGACTTGTTCCAATAGTTCCATATCTATTTTGTGTTGAGGACACCAGAACTGCTCACAATACTTCAAATGAGGTCTCACGAGAGCAGAGTAGAGGGGCAGGATCACCTCCTTGACCTGCTGGTCACACTCCTCTTGATGCAGCCCAGGATACAGTTGGCTTTCTAGGCTGTAAGCTCACACTGAACCTGGCTCCTGTTCATTTTCTCATCGACCAACACCCCAAGTCCTTCTCCACAAGGCTGCTCTGAATCTCTTCTTTTCCCAGCCTGCAGCTGTGCCTGGCATTGCTCTGACCCAGGTGGAGGATCTAGCACTTGGCATGGTTAAACTTCATGAGGCTGGCATCAGCCCATCTCACAAGCATGTCACTGTCCTCTGGAAAATGTTTACATTTAGCTAATGTTTAAATGTTTAGCTATGTTTAGGGTTTTCCTGACACAGAGGCAGGATCTTGCACTTGGCCTTGTTGATCTTCAAAAGGTTCATGTGGGCCCACCACTCAAGACTGTCAAAGTCTGTCAGTATGGCATCCCTTCCCTCTAGAGTATCAATCACACCAGTCATCCTGGTGTTATGTGCAAATCTGCTGAGGGTGCGCTCAATCCCAGTGTTCATGTTGCTGACAAAGATGTTAAACAGCAGTGGTCCCAATACCGACCTCTGAAGAACATCACTTTTCACCCATCTCCACCCAGGCATTGAGCCACTGACCACAACTCTCTGAGTTGACCATCCAGCTGATTCCTTATCTCCTGAGTGGCCCATCTGTCAAATCCATGCCTCCCCAGTTTAGAGACAAGGATGTTGTGCAGGACAGTGTCCAATGCTTTGGACAAATCCAAGCCACTGTTCCCTTATTGACCAGTGTTGTGGCCTGATCATAGGAGGCCACCAAATTTCTCAAAGCACAATTTTCCCTTAGTGAAGCCATATTGGCTCCCACCAACTGACTCTCTGTTTTCCATGTGCCTTAACACAGTTTCCAGGAGGATCTGCTCAAAGATTTAGCTGGGCTCAAAGTAAATAAATTCTAATAGCTAATCTAAATTTACCCTCTTTCATTTTAATACTGTCATCCCTTATCCTTGAACTGCACACCCTGATGAAGAGCACCTCCCCTACTTTCAGTCTTCCCATCTCTCACCAAAGTGAGATTGACTGGCCTGTAATTTCTCAGGTCTTCCTTTTGTCCCTTTTAAAAATGGAGGTTATGTTTCCCCCCCGAATGTCACCTGACTGCCACAGTTTCTCAAATATGATGCATAGTGGCCTAGCCACTTCATCCACCAGTTCCGACAGGACACGCAGATGCATCTCATCAGGTCCCATGGACTTGGACACCTTCAGGTTCCTTAGATGGTCTTATATCTGGTCTTCTCCTTTCATTCTTCTAGTTCCCGCCTTTTGATTCTATGAATTGGGTTGCATGGCTAATACACTCGCCAGAAAAGACCAAGGAAAAGAATGGTTGACTATCTCAGCCTTCTCTCTGTTGCTGTAGCCAGGTGTCCTGTTTTGCTCATCAGGAAAGGTACAGTTTCTTTCTCTTCCTGTATTGTCCCATGTACCTGAAGAAACTGTTGTCATTTTTCACATTTCTAGGCAAGATCAGCTCTAGCTGTTCCTGGCCTTTCCTAATGCTCTTCCTGCCACTCTTGAGCTATATCCCTATAATCATCCCTGTATGCATATCCCTGCCTCCATGACTTGCACATTCATTTTTTCTTGGTGCATTTAGTTCAGCTAAGATGTCTTGAGTTAGCCAAGATAGCCTCCCATCTTCCCTGTCCAACATCTTGCACACTGGGATAAGAGCTCTTGCACTCTAAGAAAAATGTCTTTAAATACCTTCCAGCTCTCATTCACCTCCTTTGCCTCTGAGGGCAGTTTCTCAACGGATCCCACACTTTGGCACCCTAACTAGTCAAAAGTTTGCCTTTCTGAGGTTTTGGGGTCCTGACTTCTTTTTTACCCATCCAGATAGATTTCTACCAGGGCATGATCACTGCAGCCCAGCCTACCTTCACTCTTGACCTCTCTTGACTTAAGAAGTTCTGCTTTTGTGAGCAACAGGTCCAGCAGTGGCACTCCTCTGGTCAAGCTTACTGCAGTGACACTCCTCTGGTCAAGCTTACTATCATGTATATTAGTAGTTTCCTGGAGTTCCTGCAGTTTGCTGTGCCGCTTTTCCAGCAGATGTCTGTGAGGCTGCAATCCCCCATCCTCCATCATACTTAGCAATCTCATGCTACTGATGATTTTTTGCTCAGAATCTCTCCTTATATCTGGAGGTAAGTGACAGGACACTCCATAATTTACTATTCTTTTTCTGACTAGGAACTTGAGCTCATTTTCATTACGTGCTAAATTGCTTAAATTGTTAACATGTTAATTTGATTCAAAGTTCTGTTTAAGAAATTATGCAGTTCTTGACCAGCATAATTGTCTTTGTCTTTTTTACATCACAATGTTAGTGCTTGTTTCCTGCCTTTTGTCCTCTTTTAAGTATGTTTAATATCTTCATGAAGACCCAGATGCTGCATTTCCCATATTATTTTTTAGAATTCATGTAGTAACATGTACCACTGCTCCTAATCCCTTAGGACCATGTGTATATGGCAGTTTGTTTTCAGTTTCTTATTTGATTTCCATCCACTGAACTATCCTTTGTACGAAAATGCTCTTACGCAATAAAAGCTCATCTGCACACCCCTGAAGAAGCACAGGGAAACAATGTTGGGAGGGAGACCCTGAAAAATATCTTGGCCAGATATTCCCAGGCCCATCACAGAAGACATAAGCCTATTACAGGTCCAAGAGGAGCAACAGGGAACAGTGGGAAGTGGAAAAAGAAATTAAGGACTCAAAGGAGAGGCACAGTATCAGGCCCTAACAGGCTAGTCCCAGGAGATCTCAGTCCCAGTGTACCTGTGTAAAACCCATTCAAATGTTCCATCAGGAGTGTCAATGGCTCAATGCCTGGGTGGAGATGGGTGAAAAGTGATGTTCTTCTGTCGTGGTTTAAACCAAGTCCCCCCAACTCCCAGAGAGTTAGGAAGGAAAATCCAAAGAATGTAGCCCTCACGGGTTGAGATAAGAACGGTTTTAATTGCTAAGGCACAACACAAAACACTACTGCCATTACCACTACAAATAATAATGATTAAAGCAATAACAAGCGAAAAGAATACAACACCCCACCAGCCATCGACCCCTAACTCACTCCATACTGCCTGGCCGAGCACCGCGTGCTCCTTCCTCCATTTTCCTCCAGAGCTCCACCCTTCCAGCCCCCTCCCCCAGTTGCATCCTGGGCATCACATGATATGGTATGGAATATCTCATTGGCTAGCCTGGGTCAGGTGTCCTGTCTCTCCTTCCTCCCAGCCTCCCCTCCTCCCTGGCAGAGCACGTGCTCAGAAAAGGCCTTGAACAAAAACACCCCCAAAACACGCTCGCCACCAAGCAACTGCTCCCAGCCCAGAAGTCAAAACACAGCACTGTACCAGCCACAAGAAGGAGAAAAAAATGACTGCTACTGCTCAACCCATGTCATCTTCAGAGGTCTGTATTGGGACCACTGCTGTTTAACATCTTTGTCAGCAACATGAACACTGGGATTGAGCGCACCCTCAGCAGATTTGCACATAACACCAGGATGACTGGTGTGATTGATACTCTAGAGGGAAGGGATGCCATACTGACAGACTTTGACAGTCTTGAGTGGTGGGCCCACATGAACCTTTTGAAGATCAACAAGGCCCAAGTGCAAGATCCTGCCTCTGTGTCAGGAAAACCCTAAACATAGCTAAACATTTAAACATTAGCTAAATGTAAACATTTTCCAGAGGGACTGTGACATGCTTGTGAGATGGGCTGATGCCAGCCTCATGAAGTTTAACCATGCCAGGTTTGTCAATGAGAAAATGAACAGGAGCCAGGTTCAGTGTGAGCTTGCAGCCCAGAAAGCCAACTGTATCCTGAGGTACATCAAAAGGAGCGTGACCGGCAGGTTGAAGGAAGTGATCCTGCCCCTCTACTCTGCTCTTGTGAGACCTCACCTGGAGTATTGTGTGCAGTTCTGGTGTCCTCAACATGAAAAGGACATGGAAGTTTTGGAACAAATCCAGAGGAGGGCCATGAGGATGATGACTGGAGCACCTCCCATATGAAGACAGGCTGAGAAAGTTGTGGCTGTTCAGACTGAAGTAGAAAAAGCTATGTGAAGACCTCATAGCAGCCTTCCAGTATCTGAAGGGAGGCTTATAAGGATGCTGGATAGGGACTCTTCATTAGGGACTGTAGTGATAGAACAAGTGGTAATGTGTTAAAACAGAAACAGGGGAAGTTTAGATTGGATATAAGGAGGAAGTTCTTTACTGTGAGGGTGATGAGGCACTGGAATAGGTTGCCCAAGGAAGTTGTGAATGCTCTGTTCCTCGCGGTGTTCAAGGCAGGCTGGACAGAGCCTTGGGTGACATAGTTTAGTGTGAGGTGTTCCTACACATGGCAGGGGGGTTTGAACTAGGTGATCTTAAGGTCTTTTTCAACCCTAACTATTCTATGATTCTATGATTCTATGATAGCTAGAGGTTGGGCAGAGAATAGATTGAGAGCACCTCTGAGAAGAAAACTTGGGAGTATTGATGGATGAAAAACTTAATACTGAAGCCCAAAAAGCCAATAGAATACTGGTATGCATTAAAAGAAACATGAAGAGCAGGTTGAGGGAATAGATTCTCCCCCTCTACTCTACTCTGGTGAGACCCTGCCTGGAATACTGCATTCACCTCTGGAACCCCTACCATAAGAAAGACATGGACGTATTGGAGTGGGCCCAGAGGAAGACACAAGGATGACTGGGGCTGGAGCACCTTGATTATCCTATGAAGAGATGCTGAAAGAGTTGGTCTTGTTCAGTCTAGAGGACTGAAGGCTCTGGGGACATCTTGTAACATCTTCTTTTATAGACCAACAGGAAGAAATGTTGCTGCGTTAAGTAATGGAAAAGGCCAAAAAATAAAGGTCTCCTTATGCAGTATATAGCATAGTGTGTTTGACTTTTTTCTTGTCTGGAAACCTTCTTACTGATATTGCTACAGTAATAATTAATGAACAGTTTTCTAAATAGTATCATTTCTGGGGGTATTACAAATAAGCAAGGTTTGATTTCAAAAATGAGCTTTAAAAACAGAAATATTACACACTTTCAAAAAATGTATCTCAGCAGAAAAATGATTTATTTTCTCTAAAGTCTATGATGCTCTCACTGTTTCAGCATTTCATTTGTGGTGCCCAAGGCAGGGGGTTTGGAACTAGATGATCTTAATGTCCTTTCCAACCCTAACTATTCTATGATTCTATAATTTCATTTATAGAGCTTTTTTTTTAAATTCACTATTTTGTGAAAAATTCCCCAACGTCACAAAAGATTGGTAGAAGCACACAGATTCAGATGCTTGTTTTCCTGTGATCACAAGAAAGAAGAAAAAAAGAACCTCCACAATTTACTTAGCTATTAATTTTGTTTTTTAAAAATTCCTGAACTCCACCAAACTATAATAATCAGAAGACCCAGTATAACAGTTAGGCACCTAAATACATTTTAGAGATAAAAATAATAATAAAAGTAAAGTAAAATAAAATAATGTAAAGTAAAGTAAAATAAAATAATGTAAAGTAAAGTAAAATAAGTAAAGTAAAAGAAAACAAAACCCCAAACATATTAGGAGCAGTAAGGTATTTTCATATTCCTGAAGGAATTTTTTTTTTTATTATTTACATGTTCTAAATGTAGAAATTTGCAGACAGAGACTATAAAAATAATATTTTTAATCTATTATTTTTAAATCTTCAGACAAATTTTTCTGATTTCTAAATAGTAATAAAAATGTATTTCAAAAAGTAAGCATCTATGAAAGTTCTCAAAACAAACAAAATTAAAAAATGATTGAAGGAATCATTCATATTCTTTAGTTTTAAGTTTCAATACCTATCATAGAATCATAGGATGATTAGGGTTAGAAAGGATCTTATGAAAAGCTTGGGGGAGAGGGGGAAGGAGCCGGTGTGTGACAAAACCAGGTTACAACCTGAAAAGTGTTATTTAGGCTAAATCACCCAATAATGCTAATAGACTTACAGATTTTTTTTTTAAAGGAAACATGAAGGTATTTATTATGCCTTGAAAAAGCATGCCTATTTTAAAAGACAGAAATATGGTGGTTTATGTAGCTGAAGTGAGAGCAAAACAGACAATGACCTCTGTACGGGAAATATAACTACAATTTGAGATAATTTTGGAATTTTGTTTTGACGGGAACAGAAATTGTGTAAACTGCCATTAGCACTCTCTCCTGCTGAAGAGGCAGAAACAAGACACTCTAAATTCCTCTTTAAATGAAAGGCAATGGATAAAAAAAAACCCAGACTACAAACAAACCAAAAGTGATTGCATATAAATATAGCTCTTACTTCAAATGACAGACAAATTTCTTATGTTCTGGGTCAGCTCAACGTGGTGGGTCAAAGAGTAGCTGCTGAAGCATGATTTATATCTTAAGTTCAATATGAAAAGGTTTAACATTCCCAGCCTAAATTCCCAGTCTAAATTATCTTCAGATTCCTGTCTCCTTGTGCCAACCAAAGGACTATATCAAATATAACTAATAAATAAATAAATAAATATTAAAATTAATGATAATGTTACTTACCTTTGTTAAAGATAAGAACATATTATCGTAAAAATTAGTATAACAAAGCCCAAAGGATTATTTCATTAAAAGATTTCTTAGATTAAGGATAAGCATTATTCAAGCTGTTCTGCTTATAAAGTCTACAGAGATCTTAACATTTTATTTTAGTGAAAGTACATGCTAATTAGTACCAACATCCTACTGCAGTTTTCTGTGATAGTTAATATAAATCTCATACTTGAACTTTTCTAATTAATTTAATTAACTTTGCCTTTTGTGTGACAGAGCGGAGGATGTTAAAAACACCCTGACATCTGTACTTTACATTATGAATGCAAATCACAGTGAAAATTCTGAATTATTATTACTAGTAGCATCTTAGTTCTGAGACTGAACAGAAAGTTAGATGAAGAACTACAGACCTACAGAAAGGTTTTCATTGAAATTATGGATTTGTGCTGGATAAAAGTAAGAACAAACAATGGAATGAAAGATGCAAGTTCTCCAGAATTCCAGACATAATTTAGAAAGGTAAAATCAGCTCTCATACCATTCCACCAAATCACAACCATTAAAGTAATGGACCTGTGAGCTAGTATCTCAAACATTAAAAACATGCCAGAAAGCAGTCAACAAAAGCAGTAGGTGAAATAAATGTTCTGTGGAAAGGAAGGTGGAAATGCAATGAAAACCAACTGTCTATGACAAAAAACAGAAGTATAAAAATAAGTGTTCTTATGAGACTTCTGTTTCCACAGATGCTGAAACATTCTAGTTAGGATAATTAACTGAGACTATTTGAAGCTAACAGCATCAGGTGCAAACTGCCCTTTCTGTAGGAGGAGGAATTTCTGTATTACTTCAATAGTCTCTGCAGACTCCAGAGACAGTTCCCGAAACCAGCACATCTTTTGACAAAAAATTTGATGACTGGCACGAGCTGAACTACCAAAGCATAGTAGAAAAAACAAACAAACCACCCCCCCCCCCCCCCCCCCCCCCCCCCCCCCGAAAGCCAAACATTAAAACACAGTGTAAGAAAAAGAAGACACGTTTTTTCCCCCCCATTTCTTTTCAGGTGATGCACACTTTCGGAGTTGGAGATTTCTGTACACATACATAAGAACTCATTCTGTTAACATACTGTAAACAGCCTCATACATTCTGAATGTTGCCTTCAGAAAATAGAGGTCTTGGTTCAGAGAGCAGTAAGAGTAAGAAACCTGATCTAGTTGAGTATGTGGACATCACACTGTCTATTATGGAGGGCAACAAATAAATGTTACGGCAACCCTTGCATCGTTTTAAATGGCTATTCTCTGTACTCCAGACTTGAACATTAGTACTCTCAGCCCCTCCCTGGTGTTACTTGTTTTACTGTAGCTCATGCATTTTTGCTCATGTAAAATTTTCCACAGCTTAAAGAAATATACACAGCGTAAATATGATGAAAACCAGAAGGGAGGGAATTCCATGTCACCTATTGGTACTTCATGTAAATGTTCAAAGGAATTTAAGTACATAGAAATGGCAAATGGGATTTGAAATATCAAGCTATCAGGTACAAAGTTTTTTTGAGAATATGTTTTCAAGAAAATTAGTAAAAAAGACCTTAAGAAAAAAAACTCAATAACAAACACATGTATATTTACAAAAGAATGTAACACTAAACAAACAGTCTACATCCTTGAAGTGTGTCATATTTTTTCTTAAAAATCACTACCACACACAGCAAGATGGCCCTTCTTTATAATAAGAAGCATCAGTTCTGAGAATGGCTATTCTGTATCTCTAATATATTGGCTAATCTGCTTCTAACCAACAGAGCACTTCTAAGATGGGTCTTTAACCTAATTCTAAATTGATAAATATTATATCAAGTATATCTTTATGTCAAACTGCTGACTGTTCTTGTTATGTCTGAATAAAGGCCTATTCAGTACTGATCTTTAGGAGTCTTATGAGGCTCATGTGAACTAACGTTCTAAACAAGCTACAATCTACAATATCTTTGTCTGAAAAAGCAAAGTCCTGCTCAGTGTGCTTCATTAATCATTTTAATATCTTTCTCTCCTCCCAGAAGCTATAGCTATTCAAAGTTCAGTTTGGCTTTGCACAATAAGAATTCTCTACACTAGTGACATATGACTGGAACATACTGTTCTCTAAAGTATATTTTTACAAAGCTGATATTCCTAATTAAAATATACATATAAATGTATGTAAGTTGCTGTGTTCTTATTTAGGCAATCAAAAGAGTCAGTAGTTAACAACAAACTTGGGGGGGGGGGGGGAGAAAAAATAGAAAATAAAGATAAATCAAATATGGTTTTCACTGCCTCAGTAACATGACTGATAGATTGAGAACAGCCACAAACAAAAAAGGCTTCATTTGACAAACATTTCAGAGCATTACATGTCATGCTGGGAAATTTTGATCTGTCATTTACTTTTTTTTTTCTCCATTTTAATGAATGGAGTCAGATGCTTATAAGACTTGGCAGGACCTTTTTAATAAAAGAAGCTGACAAGATACATATAGCTGTAAGTAGGTCAAGAGGAGGTCCTTTGCAACTTTTACGTATCTTCCAGGATATACATTAACTTCGATCTTGTTATCTAATCTTCATAGAAAGACACATGCAGTTTCATGCAATTGAAAGGAATCCAGCTCATTGAATTGCAGGATTGGTGTTTAAATGAGGTCACATTAAGGACACATGATTCGGCCACAGTAAGCAGACAAGGTTCTACCATCAGCTCAGTAGCTCAGAAGTACCAATGATGTTTCCCTAATGATTTATTTAAATATAATCTTGTCTTATTATTCATATGCAAAATTATTCTTACTAAGCAATAGGAATGCTAAATTTATGTCTAGTTTAGCAAGGTACTTCTTTGCTATAGTTGCTAAAGAAGAGTTACTGCACTCTAAATTCATACCTCAATTTTTATTTGTATTAAATTTTAGGACAGGACAAGCTTTGCCATTTTCATTGTGTTACTTTGCAAGATATGTTCTATTTTACTTTATATCAACAATGTCCATTCCCTGAGAATTTTAATTAAAAAAAATAAACAAGTTTTTCATATGCTGGGATGAAAATTAACATTTATTGACCCAGGAGGCAAACATTGCTCAAGATTTACTTCTTAGTGAATAGTTTTTTCAGGGATGTGTTTCTTCAGACTTAGTATGAATAATTTGTTTGTGCACATTTCTACATGCCTATAGCTGTTAAATCATCTTTGACTTTGCTATTTCGAAAAAGTGCAAATGAAAAATTGATGCTTTTATAATAAACAGAAAACTTTTTTTATTCTATTTACTTTCAACAGTCTTCATTAATCTTGACTTTTTTTTCACCTTTTGAAACTCACTAATATTTTGCAATGTTAAGAAATATTTCATGTTGGGGGTCGAGCATGGGCGCTTTAACAGGCTTACAGCAAGCTGTGAGAAAGTGAACCTCTGACCCCAGGCTAAAAGAAGAAGAGTCAAGATCAGCAAAACAGGAATGCAATAACAAGATGCCAGAAGCATGATGTAACGCTAAGCTGAAGCGAAGGTGTGAAACCAATCAGGAGAGGTAAAGTGGAGCGTGTACCCCTCGTGGGCAAAGTGAAGCAGCCAATCAAGTAATGCGTGATCGCGTGTAAGACAGTATATTAAGAGCAGCCTTGTAATCAATAAACGGAGCATTTTGTGAACCTACATCGTATCGGTGTTTTCTCCCCTCCACCTGGCCGCGGCAATTTCAATTGTATTTCTATTGTATTTGGCTGAACAAAATAAGCACAATAATTGTAGAATCATAGTGTGGTTTGAGTTGGAAGGAACCTTGTAAGTCATCTAGCTCCAACTGCTCCTCCCATGGGCAGGGACACATCCCACTACACCATGTTTCTCAAAGCCGCACCCAATCTGTTCTTGAACACTTCCAGGGATGGGGCATCCACAACTGCTCTAGCAAGCTTCAACAAAATAAGAAACATAACATAATTAAAGTAATAAAGCCCCTTTTTCACAGATATTCTGGGTCCACTTTATGCCCCAGTGGTTTTTGGAGGCAGAGAAGAATCTCAAGCAGAGTGGACCAAGAGTTATCACTCTTTCAACCTTAATCTATTTCTAGCAGCTAAAAAGATGGAACCTCTGATAAAATGAATAAGACAATGCAGCTAAAAAATGTTTCTTTTAATATTTAATAATCTGGGGGTTGGTTGTTCTATATACCTTGCCTGATGTTTTAAGTGTCTTGACACTGACACAACTGCAGGCAGCCCTACTGATACAGTGTGAAGTTACAAGTTTTGAGTGCAATGTGTGCTAACAGGCATCTCAGGTATGTACACCTCATTGCAAAAAGGGCTTAGATAACTTGGGGACTAATTGAAATTTGCTCTCCTCTAAGGCTGGTTAGTCAGGCTAATCAAAGCTCATCACACTTCAGAAATGCCTGGGAAAATGCTCAGGCCCCAAACTTCTCTGCTAAGCATCCAACCATGAAAGGAAATTAGCTCTGATATAAACTAAAGGGAAAAGACAGTAAGTTACAAAGTCTTCCTTCATTCCTCCTATCAATACCCATATCACTTTCCTGACAATATTCAAACCACAAGTCCACTTTTTTCAGTCTCATTTTAGCTACTAAAGAGCTTTAAAAACATGCTAAGTAATGCTGTGCTGGATTTACCCCCATTTATATCCCAGAAGGCTATGATTAAAATAGTAAATGAATAGCCTTTATCTGCTTTTTCTGTACCTGCTGCCTAGTTCTATGCTAATGTCATGCATATTAGACATAGTGTGACAGAAAGAAGAGTAAAAGCCTTCTGAAAAACTAAGGATTGTAGAAGTTTGAGCCTAGGTGTTTCAGGATCCAAGCCAAGTGCCAGAGTCTGAGGTGCTGGAGACTTGAGGAGTGAGATAAGCAGACAGGTAGAGAAAAAATAGATAATTCTGACAGAAAACAACATAAAATTAAAGTATAGCATGTTGGCAAAAAAATTCTTTGGTGTTAGTAAATCAGAACATTATAATGAAAGTAATACAAGGAAATACTGGATAGCAGTACATAAGACTGCACATTTTCTACCTATGCCCAAGGAATTTTTATCCATCCCTCTCTCCTTCCCCATTCTGTTATTCAAAGCTGATTTGAAGGCCCATAATAAATCAAAACTTATTTCAGTTTCTAAAACTAGAAGTTCACTTAGGAGACAATACATTCAAAGGTAACAGATATGCAAATGTGCAGCATTGCATCAGATGAAGATAAGCAAAAGCTAAAGCAGCTTTTTGATAAAAATATGGATAATGAAATAATAATAATTAATTCAGAAAAAAAAAGAGAGAGAGAGACTATGACAATGAATTCTGAATTGCTGAGGCAAGTAGCTCGAGAGAAGACACATTCAACACCTGAGCCGGGGGAAGCTCAGCTTCCAGGAGCTGCTCAGCTTCCAGGAGCTGCTCAGCTTCCAGGAGCTGCTCAACTCGGAGCAGCAAGAGCCACCGAAGGAGCCTCAAATCCTCGACAGGACTTGCGCAGGAGCCAACAGCTCAGCTCACGGGAGCACCTGACTCACAGGGGGCGGAGCCAGGAGGAGAAGCCCCAGCCCTGAATGGTTAAAAACATGCTCCAGGGAGGCCGAACGATCGGGGGTGGAGCGAGCAATTTGTGCGGGCAGGAGAGTGGGATGGGGGGCCCTCTCCTTATGAGCAGAGCTCGGTCTGGGAGTTCTGTTTTGGCTGCCCCAGTGGTAGCCAGCGTAAGCACCCAGACAGAGCCAATGAGAGAGGAGGCTACGGTGCAGAGCTCAGAGTGTAGAGGGTGCCTGCACTGGTCTGGTGAGGGAAAGGTGCAGGATGGGCAGGGCTGCACTCGGTGTTCCCTGGTGCAGGTCCTCCTGCAGCAGGTGGCTGAGCTGCGGGATGTTATTAATAGGCTGCAAGGTGTCAGGGAAGCTGAGAAGAAGCAGGACAAAGGGTAATGAGTTAAGACTCAAACAGGGGAAATTTAGATGGATATAAGGAAGAAATTCTTTACTGTTACAGTGGTGAGGCACTGGAATGGATTGGCCAGAGAAGTTTTGAATGCTCCATCCCTGGCTGTGTTCAAGGCTGGACAGAGGCTTGGGTGGCATGGTTTAGTGTGAGGTGTCCCTGCCCATGGCAAGGGGGTTGGAATTAGATGATCTTAAGGTCCTTTCCAACCCTAACTATTCTATGAATCTAATTCAATAAAGGGAGGTCTTCGAGTAGAGAAGACTCTTCCACTTTAGTACCTAGAGCAAAGGAAAATGCTAATTTCTCTTAGCATCAAAGTAAAATGAACTATGGTTATGAACACATGCTTTCTCCCATGATGTCAGTCTTTCACTTCAGTATGTTTGTTGTCTGGAACATTTTTTTTAGCAAAAGCAGATTGCAAATTACTAGACCCACAAGCTGCATAAATTAAACGTGCCTGGATGATCCTCTAGCACTGAAATGTATGGCACAAAATTGCCCATATTCATGCTGTGTAACTCTTTTACCCTCCAATACATTGGACATACTCAAAATCCTACTAGACATTCTCTTTTGTACTGTAACTCTCAAATATTAGCATGGTTGAAAACTGTGCCATGGACTGGTCTGATCAGTATGACTATTTCAACAATATAGATGACTGAATTCCTTAAAGAACTCATATCTAAGAGCTGCTAATTAAATTGGAATATGTAGATACTTTGATATTTGCTGTACACTTTTAGCTTGACCTTGTATTCTAAAACCAGATACTTTAGAGAGCAGACTTTTTGTTAAGCAGTATATTAAGGGAAAGTGAAACAATATTTTTTTTTTTCAATGCTGAGTTTGTACAATGGTGTCTGAACATGGACTCTAAAAAGTCAAGTAGACATTATATACATTATTTCACTAGGGTAAATTACAAATTGGTGCAGTTATGAAACATAATAAATTTGTTTACTGAGAAATAAACCTGTTCAAAAGACTATAAAATCAGAGAGGAAATTATTGTCCTAAACTAAGGCCCTGTGCTTTCTACCTCCAAGCTACCAAGGGTATTGATTCTCACTCCTTTGATCCACATGAATAGATTAAGCTAATGAGCATAAACTGAAACAGACTTCAAACTGGATATAAAGAGAACCTTCTTCACCATGAAGACATTCAAGCTTTGGAACAGGCCGCTCAGAGATACTGTGCAGTTTCCATCCTTGTAGGTGATTAAGAGTTGAATGAACAGCTTCAGGAGCCTGGTCTGACCTTATGTCTGATTCTCTCTTGAGCAGGAGGGTTACCTAGAAATGCCTTGAGCTCCCTTCCAACCTGAATCATCAGATGAGCCTTTAATTTTAATAGTGGCTAAGACTGTGTAAGTTTTAGAAAATAACGCTGAAGCATTATAGGGTTTTTTTATTTATTTTATTTCACTTGCTCACACTCTCATTCTTACATACTCATAAGCACCAAGAAGCGTATTCCTAAGCAGTTTGTTCAGTATTCAGACTCTAAGGTACATATAGCCAAGTGATCTTTCTGACCTTCAGGCCCTGTGATATATGCATTCTAGTGATCTGCAGAGATATCCTTGCAATGAAATGAAGGACAGATGATGGCATCTATCAAGATCTTGCAACTTCTCTTTGGTTCTTATTAAATTTATGATAATATGGTGGTTTTAGATGTACCTTTTTTGTAATCTTCAGTACATGGCAGTGTTTAGTATTTCCATCTTGTCTCAGCAACTGCAGTCTTTTTCTCAGCTTGTGTATCCTGAGCAGCTGCAGATAAATTTGAGGTCATTAGTCTACTTGACATTGGTATATGCCATTATTATAAACTGTTAATCCTTCCGATAATCTTCCATACATTCATTCTCAATTTATTATCAGTTCCTAGAATTTTAAAGGTCTATTACAATTCTCCACAAAGTAATAAAAGATAATATTACATAAACAGCATTTCTTACTTTTGAGATTCATCGGGTATATCACTGTTTGACCAGATCTAGGAACAAGAATTGACAAACTGTAAAGGAGTGGAAGGATAGATCAAGATCAGTTTGTAATAAAAAGCTCAATAGAGTATTCAGAAAAGAAAGAGTGGCAGAACATGGAAAATCAAAGTGAATTTGAAAGGACCAGACAGAAGAATGTTACTTCCATAACCCAAGCCATTTTCACAACAATGTAAATTCTCTTAAACATATTATAACAAAATGCATTAGAATGATGGATAGAGATGCAAATTTAAAGAAAAAAAAACAAATATTTTTTTTCTGTATTCTTTTCAAAGAATCATAGGATGGTTTGGTTTGAAAGGGATTTTGACGATCACCTAGTTCCAACCCCCATGCGCTTCCTCTGGGCCATGTTGTCCAAAGTCCCATCCAACTTGTCCTTGAACACTTTTAAAAGTGATCAAGGTACTAGAAGGTTGCTGTAAGTCTTCCCAGAGCCTTCTTTTCTGGAGGCTGAACAAGCCCAACTCTCTCATCCTGTCTTCACAGGAAAGGTGCTCCAGTCCTCTCATCTTCTTCATGGACCTCCTCTGGACTCACAAAGCAGGTCCATGTCCCTCTTGTGTTGGGAGCCCCAGAGCTCTAGGTGAGGCCTTATGAGAGCAGAGTAAAGGGGAGAATCACCTCTCTCAAGCTACTGGTTATGCTCCTTTTGATGCAGCCCAGAATAACACTGGCTTTCTGGACTGCGAGTGCACACTGAAGCCAGCTCATATTGAACTTCTCATCAACCAATACCCCTTAGTCCATCTGCTCAGGACTGCTCTCAATTTGGTCTCCACCCACTCTGAGGAGATGGGTCTGTAGTAGTTACCACTCTAGTCCTAGCAGGGCTAGAAGAAAATATGAACTAACATCTGCAGCGGGATGCACAGCCATGTCCTTCACCCAGAATGACTCTCCTGCATTGGAAAATAGCCACAGGCATCCAATCATGTAGTTATGCTTAGGATCTTCCCAACAAAAACTTTAGGAACTGTCCCATCCTTCAAAACAAGAGATATGACTTTATGGTTTCCAAAAACTAAGAAAGAAAAGGAGCTTATCTTAAACATTTTTACCTAGTTGCAAAGGACTTTGCATTAAATTCTCTCCTCTGCCTGAGGAGATTCTAATGAGCCTCTTCTGCTTTCCAGTAGAGTACCCTACCAGCTAATATATATATATATCTTAGTCTAGGTGATGTCATCCTTTACTGTTGACTCTAAGATGCAGTCCAGGCAAGAGCACCTATTCTGAAAAATACTAACTTATGTCATTATGATATACATTTTAAAATGGAAGGTGGTCATAACACTTCAGATTTGTGTTCTGATCAAAATCAGTGCAATGCATATATAGTTAAAACTTTGAGACAATAATCTCTTTTGTCTATTCATTTTGAAATTTGATTCTAACTATTCATTTTCCCTGCCAAAGATTTCCAAGGAAATTGGCTGGAGAATTCTAGCAGTAAGTAGAGCATTGTCTTTAAAAATATTAATATTTTTCATATTGTAGCATTTCTTTTCTCCGTAGAAGAAAGGTAAGCACAATGTGGGTATGAGAGGGGGGAAAATTGGAGAAATATTTGCTAAATTGTGAGAACATTTTTTCACAAGCCTTATTGGTATATGAGACAGAAAAGCAAATCTGTCTCTTCCAAGCCTCCAAGTAACTCCATGTCTTCAAAAGATAGCAGTGAAAACTCCTGACTTTTTTTTTCAGTAGAGATGCTGCAGCAAGCTCTTCTGTATCACTTTTACAGTATGACTGCTATTTAAACGTATCAGCAAGAGGATTAAAGTTGTTCTGAGATGGGGGCGTAAAGGATCATTCATGTACAAAGGTTAAACTACTCATTCTGTCACTGATACTGCTGCAGTTACAAATTTTCATGCCTTGTCTGAAGATTAACATCAGAGCAAGGTTATAATTGGATACAGTCTTTGCCAAAGACAAACATATACAAGCAGAACTGTAACTATTGCATTTTATATCAGCTCTTTCATGCTGAACAAACATGTTTAAAAAGCGCCTGCAGGCTCACTGCTGGTTTTCCTTTGTGTGACAATGCACAACACAATAGCCTCTAATATAGGCAGGACTCTGAGTCATTGAATACCTAGCACAAACTCTTATTTAATTCCGTAATACCCAGTAATAAAACAGATGAATCATGTACAAAGACTTCCTCAACTGTATTAGCTCATTCAACTGCTTTTAAATTTCTATGTTTCTCCATAGTGTCTTAACTTAAAAACCTACCACTGTAGGATTTTCATGGTTCTAGTTCTGTGAAGAGACCTATTTTAACCACCTGAAGAAAGTGTGACTAAACTAATAAGACCAGTTTTCTCCCAATGCCAGAAAAATCTTATTAAAAAAAACCCAAACAACTCTCAAATTAAAACTTAAAAATAAATAAATAAACAAAATTTGACTGTTCCAGATAAACAAAATATTGTCCAGAAATAATAAAGTCCAAAACACACTTGCAGCTTGCATGCTTATATCAACTGATGCTTAACAATATCTAACAATTTTAACAAATATGAAGTCAGGCAAAAATATCAGGCAGCCTGTGCAGAAGAACACCACAAATTCCTCAGCAAACTCAAACAGCAAAAGGAAGCATACAGAAATAGGAAGCAAACAGGGAGTGGTAACCTGGGAGGAACACAGAAACATTGTCTTAGCATGAAGGGATGAAGTTAAGGAAGCTAAAGTCAAAATGGAGCTGAATCTGGCCAGGGATGTAATCATGCAGAGAACACTTAAGCAAAACATATACATAAGTCCATGGGCCCTGATGGGATACACACATGAGCATTGAGGGATAATCATCACTGTGAAATTAAAGTGTCTCCTGTTTGTCGTTGTGAAAAATAGGACTGAAGCTTTGACAGCCAGAATGGGTCTTTCTGGTTGCAGATTCCATGTAAACAGTCTTTCTTACAGTTTCTCACAGGGAAACAAGTGGTTTCAGTCAAACCTTTTTCATGAGAATTTTCTGTTTGCTAAGTGTCAGCACCTGAATGTTCAGCATAATGCCTCTTTGGGTGTTATTACAAGATTCTTATTTCTTGTCACACACCAAAACTTAAAATGGAGTGTCTCATTTTGGGCTTCAAAAGTGTCACCAAGGGCAAATCAGCATCTGAATGAACAGTAAGAGAAATGCAGCACCTGCTTGGACAGGAATAAGTATCCCTAATAACTAAAATTCTAAAAACTTCCCAGATGACCTTGGGGACAAAATCCTTTCTCTGTTGGGCATCATGGCAGATGTAAAATATTGTGGGTTTTTTATCAGATGTTCCAGAAGAACTGGGACGCTGATGAGTGCTTGAACTTCATGTGAAAGGGATAGATCTGACAAAAAGGCAGACTTGTTTGAGGATGGAAGTGAAAAATAGAACACTGAAGTTGCAAATGACTTGTTAGAAAAAAGAACGGACAGCTTTGTGGTAAAAGGGTGAGAAAAGATTACCTGAGTCAAGAATTTTTACTTTCACAGTCAAAAAAAAATGGTTGCAACTGTCTTTAACAGTGACCTCATTTTTTTCTGCCATTGGTGATGGTGACTTTATTAGCCCGTGTCTGATTTTCTCCTTTCATATTATTATGCCTTCAAATACTGATCCTTAAATGACACCTGATCTTGTATAGCATAAAAAAATTGTGCTTTTTTTTTCTTGTTTGTTTAATTTTATTTTCAACATTCTCCATTACCATTGTGGTCAAATAACTTTATTTTACCACAGCTCTACTTCATACTTCCCCAGGATTTGTTTATCCACAGCAGTAGGTAACATTGTATTTCCCTCCCTGGATTCCTGGTTTTCTTTTGACAATCCATTTTGATGTTAGGGGTTTTTTTTTCAGAACACAGGTCTGTTTTTAAATAGAATAAACACAACACACAAGTTACTTTACAAGCATATTTTTTATACCTCTTAACAATTGAAATTGTTTTATTGTTGCTATTTTATTAACAACAGCAACTATTCTCTTGTAGGCAGCTGTAGTCTAATAGACCTCAAGTGTCATGACAGGTCTATTTCTTATTCTTGTGAATCTTCCCTGCTGGCATGTGTTTTGCATTTCCTGCATCTTCTCTTTGTTTTGCTTGTGACCGTTCTTCACCTGTCAGGTCTTTCGTGTTGCATGAGCTAAGATTCATTTTTATTATTTTTTATTATGCAGTCTAGTTGTAGCTTATTATTTAACTGTATTATCCTGACATATTTGTTTAATTTAAGCTTTATCTTCTCATTCTCCGTAATAAGTTTTTATTTTCTTTACCATTCTTTGGACATTTGATCTCAAATCAACCTGGCATTATGAATGTTGCATATCTATTGTTTTTCAAACTTTTTAAAATATTGCTGGTTTTGACTCATCTATTCAGCATAATCGTAGTTTGGTTTTCTATTTTCCTGTGTAGTTCACAAATTGATTATTTAATGACTTTTTGTTTAATTTACAATGATCTATATTTTTACTAGCAAAACTATATCTATATATTTACAGTTGAGACATTACACCTTTAAATAAATTTATAAGAAATATTTTAAATTTTCTAAATGTTTTATTTAAAAACTTTTATAAGAAAAGAATGTATTCTCTCTGTCTGTAGAATTGCTTTAAATCTTAGAATGCCATTCACTGGAAAAATTGATTCTAAAACATCTGATTGGGAGTTCATTATTCCAAGTGAAAGTGTGCTTATTTTGTGAGTTGTCCAACATCCTGAAGGCCTTTGGGTCTTCTGATATTAATTATCTAAGTTATGCCTAGTTCCATTATTTGCATAGTTGGATGAATATTGAAACTTTCCTGAGACTAACAAGGAAAACAAATATCTTCCTCCTCTCATATGTGGCTCAGTAAATATTCAGTATTCAAATTTATTCTATTTTTCTCACATTCTTGTAAAGTTTCTTAAGATTTTCACTTTCAATTATATTGGGGAGGAGGAGGGAGGAAATAATTCTTTTGTCATGAAAAATCAATGAAGACTATAGAATCATAAAATAGAATCAAAGAATAGTTAGGGTTGGAAAGGACCTTAAGATTGTCTAGTTCCAACCACCCTGCCATAGGCTGGGACACCTCACACTAAACCATATTACCCAAGGCTTCATCCAACCTGGCTTTGAACACTGCCAGTGATGGAGCTTTCACTACTTCCTTGGGCAACCCATTCCAGTGCCTCACCACCATAACAGTAAAGAATTTCTTCCTTATATCCAATCTAAACCTCTGCTGTTTAAGTTTTAACCTGTTACCCCTTGTCCTATCACTACAGTCCCTAATGAATAGTCCCTCACCAGCATCCCTGTAGGCCCTCTTCAGATACTGGAAGACTGCTAAGAGGTCAACACACAGCCTTCTCTTCTCCAGGCTGAACAGCCTCAACTTTCTCAGCCTGTCTTCATATGGGAGGTGCTCCAGTCCCCCGATCATCCTCGTGGCCATCCTCTGGACTTGTTCTAACAGTTGCATGTCCTTTTTATGTTGAGGACACCAGAACTGCACACAATACTCCAGGTGAGGTCTCACGAGAGCAGAGTAGAGGGCCAGGATCACCTCCTTTGACCTGTTGGTCACGCTTCTCTTGATGCAGCCCACTGAAGCTGGCTCATGTTCATTTTCTCATCGACAAACACCACCAAGACCTTCACCATAGGGCTGCACTGAATTTCTTCTTTGTCCTACCTGTAGCTGTGCCTGGGATTGCTCCCACCCAGGTGTAGGACCTTTCACTTGGCATGGTTAAACTTCATGAGGTTGCCATCAGCCCACCTCACAAGCCTGTCAAGGTCCCTCTGGATGGCATTCCTTCCCTCCAGCCTATCAACCAAACCACACAGCCTGTTGTTATTGGCAAACTTGCTGAGGGTGCACTCAATCCCACTGTCCATGTCACCAACAAAGATGTTGAACAAGACTGTTCCCAACACCGGTTCTTGAGGGACACCACTCGTTATTGGTCTCCAGCCAGACATTGAATCATTGATCACAGTTCTTTGCGTGCAGCCATCCAGCCAGTTCTTTATCCACCAAGTGGTCCACCTTCCAAACTGATGTCTCTCCGATTTAGAGACAAAGATGTTGTAAGGGGAAATGTCAAACTCTGCACAAGTCCAGGTATATGACATCAGGTGCTCCACCCCTGTCCATCAGATCCATAGCCCCATCATAGAAGGCCACCAAATTGGTCAGGCAGGTTTTCCCCTTAGTGAAGCTATGCTGGCTGTCACCAAGGACTTTGTTGTTTTCATGTGCCTTAGCATGCCTTCCAGGAGAATCTGCTGCAAGATTTTCCATGCACAGAGGTGAGACTGACTGGTTTGTAATTCCCAGCATCATCCATTTTCCCCTTCTTGAAAATGGGGGTTATATTTCCCTTTTTCTAGTCATCAGAAATTTCACATGACTGCCACCATTTTTCAAATATGATGGACCGTGACTTAGCAACTTCATTTGCCATTTCCTTCAGGACCCATTAATAGATTTCATCAGGTCCCGTGGACCTGTGTACATTCAGTTCTGCCTTCCAAGACCTGGGTGGTGTGGCCAGAGCCTTTGCCAGTGAAGACCGAGGCAAAGAAGTCATTCAGCCTTCTCCAAATCCAGGGTAGTCAGTTCTCCTGATAGCTTCCAGAGAGGGCCTACGTTGTCCCTAGTCTGTTTTTTATTTGCTACATACCTACAGAATCCCTTCCTATTATCCTTAACATCCCTAGCCAAGTTTAGCTCTAACTGGGCCTTAGCTTTCCTAACCTGGTCCCTAGATTCCCAGACAACATCCCTGTATTCATCCCAGGCCACCTGTCCTTGCTTCCACCTTTTATAAACCTCTTTTTTCCTGAGAATTTTTCTCAGCAGCTCCTTATCTATCCAAGCAGGTCTCCTGGCCATCCTGCTGCCCTTACTTCTAGTTGAGGTGCAACACTCCTGAGCTTGTAGCAGGTGATCCTTGAATATCAACCAAGAATCTTGGGCCCCCCTACCCTCTAGGGCTAACATGGAACGTTACTAAGCAGGTTCCTGAAGAGGCTGAAGTCTGCTCTCTTGAAGTCCAGGTCAGTGAGCTTGCTGCACACTCTTCTCACTCTCCTGAGGATCTTGAATTCGACCATCTCATGATCGCTGCATCCAAGGCTGCCCTGGAGCTTCACATTTCCAACGAGCCCTTCCCTGTTGGTGAGCATGAGGTCAAGCAGGGCACCTCTCCTTGTCGGCTCCTCTGTTACTTGCAGAAGGATGTTGTCTTCCACACAACAAAGGAACCTCCTGGCTTTCTTGTGCCAGGCCATTCTGTTGCTCCAACAGATACAAGGGTGGTTAAAGTCCCTCGTGAGAACAAGGGCCTGTGAGCATGAGGCTGTTCGTATCTGTCTGTAGAGTGCTTCATCCACAGGTTCCTCTTGATCAGGCAGTCAAATGTAATGGAAATGTATTTACTTTCATAACTACCTCTTTGTAAGTTTCATTATACAGCAACAAACAGCTATAATACACATATTTACCTTATGATACAATTTTCTTCAGTCAGAATTTAAATAAATACCCTCAGATAAATCATTATTTAGCAGTTTCTCACAACTGTATAAGGTTTTATTGCAGCTGAATCCAACTTATATGAGTGGATCATGCACACATGCAACTGTAATCAGTATAGCTATAATCAGATCTGAAAAAATAAATTCTAAGGTATTTCTGGTACCTAGGCTCCCTAGAAGCTAGGAGAGATTGCTTGAAAAATTATATTGTCACTGTATTTTATTCATAAATAATAAACTTATTTATTTATTCCTTATTGTTGTAGATACGTTATTCCCTACTGTTGGGGGTCGAGCATGGGCGCTTTAACAGGCTTGCAGCAAGCTGTGAGAAAGTGAGCCTCTGACCCCAGGCTGGAAGAGGAAGCATCAAGGTCAGCAAAACAGGAGAGCAATAACAAGATGCCAGAAGCATGATGTAACGCTAAGCTGAAGCGAAGGTGTGAAACCAATCAGGAGAGGCAAAGTGGAGCGTGTACCTCTCGCGGGCAGAGTGAAGTAGCCAATCAAGTAGTGCGTGATTGCGTGTGGGACAGTATATTAAGAGCAGCCTTGTAATCAATAAACGGAGCATTTCGTGAACCTACATCGTATCGGTGTTTTCTCCCCTCCACCTGGCCGCGGCATTCTGGTGACCCCGACGTGATACCAGGAGAGAGAGAGACCGCGGACGAGAGAAGGTGGAGATCCCGGCTGCCCGAGAGAGGCAGGCTGTCCGAGAGAGGCAGGAAAGGAGCTCAAATTACGTGGCCACGGCTGACCGGTGAGTCAGGCAGACTGCGGTCTGGTTCGGGATGGGTTCCGCTGAATCAGCGATAGAAAAGGCTTCGATAGAGGGATTGCTATGCCTAGCGAAGAAAACAGGGTACTCGATACCCCGACAGGAACTTGTGGACCTTTTGTCCTGGTGCCGGAAAAGGGGGTTGTTAGAAAGTACGGCACAGTTATTTTCCAAAGATCAATGGCGTAAGATAGGAGAAGAATTGTGGGAGAGCGTTCAGACAGAGCATAAAGGGGCGAAGAAATTAACACGCACTTACCGCTCCATTAAGCTCATGATTGATCAAATGCATGCAGAAGCGGAAATCGCAGCTGCGTTGAAGGGTGCCTTGAGTGAGAGTACGAAAAAATCGGACTTGGGGGAAACGGACTTAATCGAGTGGGGCCCCCTCCCTGATCCAGTGCCCCCCCGTACCTCTCCTGAAAAAACAAAAATTGCTGCACCAGTGCATAAGAAGGGGGAGTTTGATGACTTAATTATCCCCTGGGACCCCTCAGATGAGTTGCCCACGCAACCATCTGCACCCCCTGAGCCAGAACCTATGGAGGTACTGCCCGAAAATGTACCTTTGCCGTGTGAGGACGATGACGCACTACAAAAAGAATCGCCTTACGCTGAACTTGTGCAAGAACTAAGGCAACAGCGCCACCAAATGGCAAGGTTAATGACAGCTGTGAAAAATTTAGACAAGGATGGTGATACGGGTAAAAAGAGAGAAATGTATAAAAAAGCCATGGATGCAATTAAAGAAGGAATCCAGAATATTGAAAGACAGTTGGACCGAAAGGAGAGATTAGACGCCGGGGGACGAGAAGGCATCAAGAGGGCAATTAGACAGGGAGAGCTAACGATTAAAGAAGGTCATGAAAAAATAAAACGCTTGTATGGAGCAGGGGAAGGATTAACAGAAAAAGAAAAAAGAGACTTACAGGATGATTTAGATGAGGGAATGTTAGAGGATGAGAAGGCAAAGGGGGATATCCCTAAAAAAGTAAACGAATATATCCCTACAGATCATTCTTTTGACATGGGGCGGAGATGGAAAGGAGTTATCACGCAAGCTAATTTGAGTGGGGAGGTTACTTTAGAACCATTAATATCTGCTCCAGTACAGGCCACACAGAATGGAGCAGAATGGACACCTTTAGACTGGAATTTGGTCTCAAAATTACAACAAAGTGTTATGGCCTACGGAGCCACTAATTCGGCTGTACGAAGACAGATGACAGCCTTTATGAAATACCAGGAGCTTGTTCCTGCCGATATTAGATTGCTTATGGAAACTCTCCTAGGGGCTACGGCTTTTACAATGTTTCTGGTAAAGTGGCAGGAACGCTTAGAGCTAAAACAACTAGAGTTTAAGGCTGAAGACTCCAACCTGCTTGAGATCAAGGCTGGAGATGCCAACCTGCTCAAGATTAAGACTGGAGACTCCAACCTACTAGAATTTAAGGCTGAAGATGCCAACCTACTACAGACAGCAACAGAGACAGAGGTTAATGAGGTGCTGAGGAGTACAAGCCCTGAGAAAAATGAAGCATTAGAAGCCCAGCAACAGATGTCCTTGTTTCAGAACCGTATCAGAGAGCAAAATGCACATTTGGAGATGCTGCGTGAGAAAGCACATGACCTGGAAGTACAGCTTGAGTCTTCTCAAAAGAATGCCAAAGATAAAGAAAATACATTTGCCCAAATGGAAGAGAATATAGAAGATACAATTCAACAGCTATGCGAAAGCACGGAAGAAAAAGAACAAGATGTTAAAAGTCTCCAAGATCTAGTGGCATCAGAAAGGTTGTCTGTATTACAATGTGCCCTTTCTGTCCGGGACTCAGAAATAAGAGAATTGAAAAATGAAATAGCTTTATGCAAAATGAAACAACAACAACATGTTGAAGAACTGACAATCAGCCATGAGAAGGATATTTGCAGACAGTTGGAGAACTTGAGGGCTGAGCTGGAGAAGTGCCACAGAAGGGAAATTGCAGAAGCCAAGCAGGTATATGAAGAAGAAATGGTTTTGAAATATAAGAATGAACTTGAAAAGCTAAAAAGAGAGCTCTGTGCTCTGAATTCTGAAGAGCATGTTCAGACTTTGAATGGCATAATAATTGAGTTAAATAAGAGTCTTCATGAGTCTGAAGTTAATAAAGAATCTTTGAGGAAGAGACTTGAGAACCAACAGGAAGACTTCGAGAGAGAAAAATCTGAAATTGAAACTAAATACAAGGGTTTGATTGATGGGCTTAAGTTGCAACTTTCTGATGCAGAAGAGCAGCTCAAGGAAGCTGAGCAATATAAACAAGTAAAACAGTCCTCGCGTGGAAAGATTCAGAAACTGAATTCTCTCATCAAGGAATTAAATGAGAAGCAACTTTATGAGGCTAAAGCCACTACAGATGTAAGGCAAAAGCCTGATGAAGACAATGTCTCCAATAAAAAGGTAATGACTTTGAGGGAAAACCAGATTTTACCAGAGATGAGAGCAGAATTTGATGCGATGTGGAATGAGCCACACCAGTTGACAGGTGAAGATGAGCTAGTTCATGAAGAACTAGAGTTCCAGTATGGCTTTGGAGTAGGCTCCTCAAGGGATCCATTAGCAGAAATCAAGAATTCAGAGGTCACAGAGAATAATGAAAACGGTGAAGGTGATGACTCTCTTAAAGTAATTGAGACAAAAATTGAGCAACAACAGGTTTATAGATATGACCCTGAATATCCAGTTATGGTTTTGGTTTATGGATCACAGCAAAACAGATCTGCTATTATAGCGCAACAAATTGAAAAACACTTAGCGATCCTAGAATGGGTTTTCCCATCGTATCAGCCTTCTGCATCTGTTACCACGCTCCAGGATTATATTGGGTCCCTATTGTTAAAAGCCAAAGAACGTGTCAGGTTGGTGTTTGGTGTTGATCCTTCTGTATTTGTACTACCTTGGAAAACTACTGATTTAATCCAAGAATGGTCATTATGTTCTATGACCTTTGCTCTTGCAGTTAATGGGGTACAATTGTCAACACATTATCCCTCTCATCCGCTGTTTCAAACAACCTCTATTATAATGAGAGGGCCTATTGTGAAACAAAAACCTATATCAAATGCACTTACTGTATTCACTGATGCCAGTGGACGTACTGGGAAATATGGCTTCGCATGGCAAGATAATCAAAATTGGAAACTAAAGACATGGACTGACACAGGAAAATCAGTACAAATCTTAGAACTACAAGCCATTGTTGAAACCTTAAATTGGTTTTCCTCACAAGCCTTAAATATTGTATCCGATTCAGCATATGCAGTCAGTGTAGTCAATCGTATTGACTGTGCAAAAATAGGTAAAATTGGAACATTGGAAATTGAAGAATTGGTAATTCGCCTAAAGGGTATAATTCAAGAACGTAAGGAGCCCATCTGGTGCTGCCACATGCGAAGTCATACCAACTTACCTGGTATCTTTTCCCAGGGTAATGCTGTAATTGACCGAGCGGTTGCAGGACTAGTCGTGCTACGGAACTTTGAAGCGGCTCGTCAGTCACATGAGTTTTTTCATCAATCCTCAAGAGGTCTACAGCAGGAATTTGGACTATCTAGGTCTCAGGCTCGAAATATTGTCGCAGCCTGCCCTGATTGCGCCCGTATCGCTCCATTACAACAACATGGAGTTAACCCGCGAGGCTTAGGCCCAAGAAAAGTGATGACCCACCTCGATGGGTCCCAGCTAAATGGGTAAAACCGTGGCTGGAAAAGAAGGGAGATTCTGAGGAAACGAGAGGACAGCAGACGGTGTCTTAATAAACTATTTGTGGAATCTAGCTAGGGAACTTTTGGAAGAAAACCGAAATGAAGATATTAGGTCTGGCAGCACCTGTGGTTCTGATGGAACAGGGAAGTATGATGCCACATAACATGGATCATCGGCAAAACATGTGGGTAACATGAGTTAATGAGATAGGGCAGGATTCCTTTTGTTTATCTATAGCAACCCCATCTGATCCATTTCGAACATGTTTGATTGGAGTCCCTCTGGTATCTCACAAGACCTTTATAGATATGGCTGACCACTTCTTCCAACACAGGCTGGCCACCTGTGTTGGAACGAGTGTGCATTTTAGTCAGTATAAAAGCCCAAGCCTCATGTGATGTGAGGGAGGCAGAGCCTCTGTGGGGACGCCCGCTAAGGTTGAGCCTGCCACCTTGCACTGCGATGATGCTTCTTGGAGCTGGTTTCTTAATAGTCTTTACAAGGTCCTTGTGCCACGTCCTGTATGTGGAACTGTGCAGTGGGAGCAATGATTGTCTGGATTTTGTGTTTCTGTGGAGAGTGTATGTGGGATCCCATATATGCATATATGTGTGTTTGTGTGTGTGTGATGTAGGCAGACAGTATTCTGTATATTTTTTGTTGTTAGGTTCATGTAATAAGTTTTAACAGGTAGCAGTTCAACATTTTGGGCAAGAAAGGGTCAATGCATAAGTGCAGCAGGTATTTATGGTTGACCACCAAAAAAAAAAAAAAAAAAAAAAAAAAAAAGGGGGGGGAGTGTAATGATGGAGCAAGCCTCTTGACTGTTAACACTGTACAGTTTACTTCTGCAGCTGCTTTACATCCTTCACAATCTTTCTGATCATTGTTTGAACTTAAAGAAAATACTGTAGAAACAAATCCTATAGACTCTTGGTTAAAATCGTTAGGGATAAGTAGTTGGTTAAGGAGTTTAATCATGATGTTAAGTGGACCAATAATGATTATGTTGTTAATTTTGTTTTTGAACCTTGTTTGTTACAATGTACTATGCAACGCATGCAGCAGATGACGAATGCCTTATTTGAAAAAAGAGGGGGAGATGTTGGGGGTCGAGCATGGGCGCTTTAACAGGCTTGCAGCAAGCTGTGAGAAAGTGAGCCTCTGACCCCAGGCTGGAAGAGGAAGCATCAAGGTCAGCAAAACAGGAGAGCAATAACAAGATGCCAGAAGCATGATGTAACGCTAAGCTGAAGCGAAGGTGTGAAACCAATCAGGAGAGGCAAAGTGGAGCGTGTACCTCTCGCGGGCAGAGTGAAGTAGCCAATCAAGTAGTGCGTGATTGCGTGTGGGACAGTATATTAAGAGCAGCCTTGTAATCAATAAACGGAGCATTTTGTGAACCTACATCGTATCGGTGTTTTCTCCCCTCCACCTGGCCGCGGCACCCTACATTGATGGTACGACATGTTAAAAAAATAAGCAATATGACTTTTACTGTATGACTATGTTTTGCTGGCATTGGAAAAGTGGCAATGTAATACGTACCATTGCACTAAAGACAACTGATATTGACTCCAGGCAAAGCAAAGAAAGGAAACTACTCATCATAGGCTGGATCTACACATATTCATACCATCTAGTGAATGAACACAGGACTACCTTTTAAAAGTAAAAAAAATCCTAATACCTAATAGAATTTTCCCACATTTCAACTTATGCATGTTAACTCTCTCCTGTTGTTGTGCACCTCCAAAAAGCATGGCTCATATTTCATAGAATCATAGAATAGTTAGGATTGGAAAGGACCTCAAGATCATCTAGTTCCAACCCCCCTGCCATGGGCAGGGACACCTCACACTAAACCATATCACCCAAGGCTTCATCCAACCTGGTCTTGAACACAGCCAGGGATGGAGCATTCACTACTTCCTTGGGCAACCCATTCCAGTACCTCACCACACTAACAGTAAAGGATTTCTTCCTTATATCCAGACTAAACCTCTGCTGTTTAAGTTTCAACCCATTACCCCTCGTCCTGTCACTACAGTCCCTAATGAATAGTGCCTCCCAAGCATCCCTGTAGGCCCCCTTCAGATACTGGAAGGCTGTGATGAGGTCTCCACGCAGCCTTCTCTTCTCCAGGCTGAACAGCCCCAACTTTCTCAGCCTGTCTTCATATGGGAGGTGCTCCAGTCCCCTGATCATCCTTGTGGTCCTCCTCTGCACATGTCCTAACAGCACCATGTCCTTTTTATGTTGAGGACACCAGAACTGAACGCAATACTCCAAGTGAGGTCTCACGAGAGCAGAGTAGAGGGGCAGGATCACCTCCTTTGACCTGCTGGTCACGCTCCTCTTGATGCAGCCCAGGATATGGTTGGCTTTCTGGGCTATGAGTGCACACTGCTGGCTCATGTTCATTTTCTCATTGACTAACACCCCCAAGTCCTTCTCTGCAGGACTACCATGAATTTCCTTTTTGCCCAACCTGTAGCTGTGCCTGGGATTGCTCTGACCCAGGTGTAAGACCTTGCACTTGGCATGGTTAAACTTCATGAGGCTGGCATCAGCCCACCTCACAAGTGTGTCAAGGTACCTCTGAATGGCATTCCTTCCCTCTAGCGTATCAACAGAACCACACACCTTGGTGTCATCGCCAAACTTGCCGAGGGCGCACTCAATCCCACTATCCCTGTCACAGACAAAGATATTGAACAAGACTGGTTTCAACACTGATCCCTGAGGGACACCACTTGTTATTGGTCTCCAGCTAGACATTGAGCCATTGACCACAGCTCTTTGTGTGCAGCCATCCAGCCAGTTCTTTATCCACTTAGTGTCATCAATTCTATCAAATTGATGACACTCCAATTTAGAGACAAGGATGTCATGTGGCACAGTGTCAAATGCTTTGCACAAGTCCAGGTGGATGATGTCAACTGCTCCAACCCTGTCCATCACTTTTGTAGCCTTGTCATAGAAGGCCACCAAATTGGTCAGGCAGGATTTTCCCCTAGTAAAGCCATGCTGGCTGTCACCAAACACATTTCTCTTTTTCATGTGCCCTAGCATGCCTTCCAAGAGAATCTGCTCCCAGATTTTGCCAGGCACAGAGGCGAGACTGACTGGTCTGTTATTCCCCGGGTCATCCCTTTGCCCCTTCTTGAAAATGGGGGTTATATTTCCCTTTTTCCAGTCGTCAGGAACTTCACCTGTCTGCCATGATTTTTCAAATATGATGGCCAGTGGCTTTGCAACTTCATTTGCCAGCTCCTTCAGGACCCGCGGATGGATTTCATCAGGTCCCATGGACTTGTGTACATTCAGGTTCTTAAGATGGTCTCGAGCCAGTTCCTCATGTACAATGGGCCCAAGGTCTAAGTTTTCACAGTCCCTGCTTCCGCTTTCCAAGACTCGGGTGCTGCAGTCAGAGCCTTTTCCAGTGAAGACCGAGGCAAAGAAGCCATTCAGAACCTCAGCCTTCTCCAAGTCCTGTGTAGCAAGCTCTCCTGAAAGTTTCCGGAGGGGGTCTACATTGTTCTTAGTCTGTCTTCTAGCCGCTACATACCTATAAAATCCCTTCCTATTATCTTTAACAGCCCTTGCCAAGTTTAGCTCCAATTGGGCCTTAGCTTTCCTAACTTGGTCCCTAACTACACTGACAACATCACTGTATTCATCCCAGGCCACCTGTCCTTGTTTCCACCTTTTATAAGCCTCTTTTTTCTTGTGAATTTTTCTCAGCAGCTCTTTATCCATCCTAGGAGGTCTCCTGGCCCTCCTGCTGCACTTCCTTCTGGTCGGGATGCAACACTCCTGAGCCTGTAGCAGGTGATCCTTGATTATTAACCGAGAGTCTTGGGCCCCCTTGTCTTCTAGGGCTATATCCGATGGAACCTTGCTAAGCAGGTTCCTGAAGAGCCCAGAGTCTGCTCTCTTGAAGTCCAGGGCAGTGAGCTTAATGCATGCTCTTCTCATTGTCTTGAGTACCTCAAATTCGACCATGTCATGATCACTGCTTCCAATGCTTCTCTGGAGAGTCACATTTCCAACGAGCCCTTCCCTGTTAGTGAGCATGAGGTCAAGCAGGGCACCTCTCCTTGTCGGCTCCATTATTGCTTGCGGAAGGAAGTTGTCTTCCACACAATCGAGAAACCTCCTGGATTGCTTGTGCTGGGCTGTACCGTTGCTCCAACAGGTGTCAGGGTGGTTGAAGTCCCCCATGAGAACAAGGGCCTGTGAGTGTGAGGCTTTTCCTATTTGTCTGTAGAGTTCTTCATCCACAGGTTCCTCTTGATCAGGCGGTCTGTAACATATCCCCACAGTAATGTGACCTGTCACCGATTTCCCCTTAATCCTGACCCACAAACTTTCTGTTAACTGATCACCTGTCCGCAGACAGAGTTCCATATTCTCTAGCCTATCCCTAACATAAAGGGCAACTCCCCCTCCCCTCCTACTGGGCCTGTCTTTTCTAAAAAGCCTATAACCCTCCATTCCAACACTCCAGTCAAAGGAGCCATCCCACCATGTTTCAGTGATGCCTATTATATCATAGCCCCATAGATGTGCCCACATCTCTAATTCCTCTTGTTTATTCCCCATGCTACGGGCATTTGTATAGAGGCATCTGATCCGAGCTCCAAATGAAGCCAGCTCAGTGGCTGGAGGGGTAGAATATTACTATATTGCTCAGAGTATTTATTATAGGTGCTGGCAACTGACTGGGTGTGTTGGGATGGAATGATGCTCCTCTCCCCTAACACAACTAGCTTAAAGCATCCTTGACAAGTCTGGCAAGCCTCCCAGCAAAGCCACTCTTCCCTTTCATTATCAGAGCAGTTCCACCAGCCCCCTGTAGGCCTGGCCTACAAATGTGGGCCCCATGTCCAAGACACCCAAACCCTTGACTATGACACCACCCTTTTAACCTTTTATTAACCTGTCCAATCCTCCTTGCCTTTGGAAGGTCCTCCACTGTGTCTTGGAGAATTGTCAAAAAGACTATCTGAGCTCCAGAACCCCTGACCACCTCTCCCAGAGCTCTGTAGTCCTTCTTTATACTCCTCAGGCTACTACTATCTATATCTCTAGCACCCACATGTATCACTAGAAGCGGGTAATAGTCTGTGGGACTTACTAGAGCAGGCAGCCTCTCCGCAACATCCCTGATCCATGCCCCAGGTAGGCAACACACCTCCCTTGCTACCGGGTCAGGCCGACAGATGAGCGCTTCTGTCCCTTTCAAGGCAGAGTCCCCTACTACTATAACCCGCCGCTTTTTCCTGGCGGCACCAGTAGAGATCTTCTGTACCAGTGCACCAGCCGACTGTTTCTGATGCAAGTGCCTTTCCTCATCAGCCCCCTGCAGGACAGCAAAGCAGTTCTGGGTGGGTATAGCAGATTTAGGAGGAAGCCCCTTGCTTCTAATTGCTCTCTTCCTCCTTTTGTTGTTTTTTTTTGTTACTAATTCCCAGCTTCCCTGATCAACAGCCTCCTTCTCTCCTCCATGATTTAGAGGGGAATCTTGAGGCCCCTGTCTGTTTGGTCCTGGAGCAAGCAGTCCTGCTTCCTCTCAGCTTTCCTTACATCTTGTAGCTTACTGACAGCATCCCGTAGCTCAGCCACCTGCTGGAGGAGGACCTCCATCAGGGAGCAGTGAGAGCAACCCTGCCCATTCTGCACCTTTCCCTCACAAGACCAGTGCAGGCACACTCTACACTCCAAGCTCTGCACTGTAGCCTCCCCACTTACCGGCTCTGTCTGGGTGCCTACGCTGGCCACCACCGGGGCAGCCAGGGCAGAGCTCCCAGACCGGACCCTGGTCGTACGGCGAGTGCTCACCATCCCGCTCGCCTGCCCGTGCGAACTGCCTCGACCCACTCTGTTTGCCTGCTCTGTTCGCCGCGCTCCTGGTCGCCGTGCTCCCTGGGTAGATTTTTAACCACTCACAGCTGGTGCCCCTCCTCCTGTCTCCGCCCCCGGTGAGTCACCTTCTCGCAGTAGCTGAGCTCTTTGCAAGTCCTGTCAAGGACTTGAGGCTTCCTTCCTCAGTGGCTTTTGTCGCTCTGTGGTGAGGTTTCTGGACGCTGATCTCCCCCAGCTCCACTCCGGTGCCACAGGCGTCCTTTCTCAAGCCACCCCCCTCAGCAAGTGACTAACAATGTCTGCTGATGGCCTGTTTTCATCAGGACAGTGATACTGTCTGTTCTTAGCCTTCTCTTTTCCAGGTTGAACAAGTCTACCACTTTCAGCCTCTTGTATTTTTTGTACTCTAGCCCCTGGCCATCTTTCCCACCCTTGCTAGGCTATCTCCAGTATATCCCTGACTCTCTTTTAACAGCACTGGACATAGCACCCAGGTATGTCTCACCAGGGCTGAGGGAAAAGATCATATCCTTTGACCTGATAGCAGTGCTCTGCTTAATGCAGCCCAGGATACTGTTGGATGTCATTGCTGCAAGAACATACTGCTAGCTCATGGTCAACTTGTTCACTAGCACCCACAGGTAATTTTCTGTAAAGCTGCTTTTTCAACAGTTCAGAATCCAGCCTGTAGCAGTATATTGGTTTTTTTCTCCCCAAGTAAAAAAATTTACATTTCCTTTTGTTAGACTTCATGAGGTTCCTGCTGCTTCATTTCTCCAGCCTGTTGAGGTCCCAGTGATATCATCTGTCCTGGTACTGATGGCTACACCCAATCTCGTGTCCACCATACACTCCACCCTGTCACCCACCTTTATAAATGCTAGACACTAGACATTATTAATCCCAGTCCTAATCTGTGAAGGATGTCCCAAGTTACGACCTACAATCTAGACTGTATTTCCTTGTTCACTTTGTTCACTAAACCACGTCTTTGTAAGAGGCTTTACAGACTAACTTGAAAAGTCGAACACAAATTTTATACCTGTGTGAGCAAAACCTAATATTGAGTCAGTAGAACTTTCCTATTATTACTTTAATTAAGTTTTTAAATCATAAAAGCTACTTTAGAAGAACTATGTAGACTCTAAGAAATACGTTTAAACATCAAAAAATGTTTAATCAGGGCTTGGTGATCTAAAAAGGACTATACTAGTCCTTATAACAGAAAGTTTTATATGTTGTTATCTTGAAGTATTCCAGACAGAATTTACTCATAACGCCCTTTTAAAACAGCTCTGTTGAAAATTGCCCTTTTTAAGGCAATTTTATCGTAAAATGCTTTTTGTTATAAAATGTTTTTTATTTTAAAATACTTTCAAGTGTTTTTTTAGTGTCTAGTTACATGCTGCTTCTACCACCTTTGAGGTTTTTGACTTTTCCTTCTGTCATAACTGAAAAGGGAGGCAGCCTTGTGGAAAATCTGATTTTGAGCTGGAGTGGAGCTCATGTTTCACATGGGACCTGCTAGGTCACTGGGAATTGAACTGCCAGCAGTATCTTGGGAGTTTCAGTCAGAAAGAACTAAGTAGAATAAAAACTTATCTTAAACCTGTCTTCTAGATGGCTCCTAGTTTGCAATTATATTGATGCTGAAATACATTAAAATTATATTTATCTGCTCTAGGGAGTGAAATTCCACAAGAGTCTAAGATTTGTGCTGAATGAGTTGGCTTCATTCCAGATCAGAGTAATTTTGGAAATACTGTAATTTAGAAGTGGAAGATTTTCTGTCTACACTGACCCCCCTGTGAGATACTGATGTCAGTGAGAAAATGCTTACACATTGGTTTCCCTAATGAAAAGCTGTAGGTCTTATATTGCTATATTAAATTTTCTTTGCAATTCAGTTCTGTGAAAAGGAAAGGCTTGTTTTATACTTTTCTCCAAGTTAACTTTTCATATAAATGTAAGCATCCATGTAATTAAATGGATACAAAATATGTCAGTTAAGAAGTATAGTAGATAAAGAAGGGTAAAAGATAACTTCACCTTCATGCATACTCAGACTACCATGACCACAGCTTTCCTTCAACATGAAGATGAAGCAAATTTTCTATAAAAGAAAGTGTATGTAACTGTTGCCTACAGCCTGGAAAAAAAAAAATCCCTGAAGCAATTTTTTTTTAACTATATTTTTATTAGTACGGAAAAGAAAGTGTGCAATGTCCCAATAACTGACTACATTTGTTTTGCATTTATGTTTTTAGTGTGTTTTTTTAAATAAATACTTTTTTTAACATTTGAGGGTTTTTTAAGCAAAGTGTTATTTATTTTGGTATGTTAGGTATGTTATAGCCACTTCAGACATTTACATGACTCCTCTAGAGTAATACACATGTTCATGATCATTTCCTGTAATGGAAAGAGTCAGTGCAGACCTTTTTGAATTGGTAGAGTACAAGTAATCAAACTATTAACCTGCCAGACTGCAAAAGGTCATGGGACTAGCAAAACCTATTTGATGGTAAGAGATTAAAGTGAGCTTCAGCACTTTCTGTGCTTTGCTGTTAATGACAATGAGGTCTGGTCTGTAAGACTAGGTTTATGCATAGCTTCATCTCCTAATGTGTTTCTCTTTTTCTTAAGAAATGTCACAGGATAGTATATTACTTTAAAAGAAAATTACATTAATTTTTCTGACAAAAGCATTCAGAAACTTAACAAGGATAAAAAAGCATACATTAGGAAGAGAAATATAAAACATTAGCATGTTTTTCTTGAATATGTAGGACAGCAGAATCTCTGCTTTTCTCGGCTTTTTTTTTTTTTGTTTATCTTCTTTGAAGTATCTCAAGATGGCAGTGTTTCAGAACACTTCTAATTTGTCTGTTCTACGTATTCTTATGCTACCCACCACAAAACTTAAGGGCCCAAGTAATTCTTCTCACTTTACTCACATGAGAAAGTGTCACTCTCTCTCACATTCTCTCCTTAATTTTTCCTAATGCTTTCAGAGACTTCTACATTTAGTTAGTTGTCCTTGCTGTAAACTTCTTTAAGTTGTAATTGGATAATCTTCCAGATTCTAGCAGACCCCTTTGTCAGTAATTTTGGGGGCATTATACCCCCTATTTGATGAAATTCAGACTTGCTCAATTTACAAACTTGCTAAATTTACAAAGCACTAATAAAAGATATGTTTATTTGTTCTTAGTTGAAACCGTATTTTACCTGCAAGTATTTCTAAGGAACCCTGTAACAAAATAGATACGCCTGTACCTCCATGTTCCTGAATTTATGTTCTGTCAAACAAGATTCTGAACTTTGCTTATGAATATGGTCATGTGTGTATGTTTTATTGAGATTGGAGCTTTGCTAGCATGTGTGTTACCCTCAACCTTTTGAACTAATTTCACCAAATCAGTTTCATTTTTTCACTCTCTTTGAGTATAAATTTGGCTCTTAGTCATATGCCAAAACCCAGCACCTAACAAATCGGTGCTTGCTTTGTTTCCCAAAGTTTTTGCAGGGAGTATTTAGTTCATTCAATGAAGCTGGGATGAGGAGGTGCTTTCACTTTAAGTCAAAGCGTGAGAGTGAAAACCATGATCTAGTTAGCAGGCTAAGGGAACAAGCCATATACACATGAAGCCAGGAATTATTGTTAGAGTAATTAAAATCTTAACAGTTGAATCAAAACACAGGAAACAGCTTTTCATAGTCTAGTTAAAGTAATACTAACACTCACAGTTCAAATTAATACGAAAGGACACAATCTCAAAACTGTTATAGAAAAAAAACCCTTTTTCCTCATACCTACCCTTTTTCTGTAATATTTATGCTCATCCTTCCAATATTTTGGGGGATTTTATGGTCTATGGCAATAGTACATCCCAAGCAGAGAGGTAATGGGTTGTCAGAAAGAATCTTGAGTGTCTTGAGTTCTTCACTTGGTAGAAGTGATTCTCATTATCAGGGGACCCTTGTTCCTCAGTCTCAGAATCTGCTTGGAGCTCTTCTTATGCTTAGAAGAAAGCTTAGGCTTTCTTATCACAGCCTGCTTTCTTTTAATTCATCCCCAACTACAGTTTCGCTGTACAATGGTTGTTGCACAAATGCCTCCATCAGCTCCAGTTAGCATGATAGCCTATTACTTATTATGAAGTGGCTACCTGGGTTTGTCAGAACTTTACCATATTTGATAGTCAGAGAGAGTCACCTCAGACAAGCTAATCAAGAGTCACTTGGCCATTAGATAGCTTTTGAAAGAAGGATAAAACTGCTCTGTACAAGGCAAGCCCAGACAAGTCCTAAGTCCCTGAAAAGAGGAGTCAATGAAATACTTGTGGTTTAATACTAGTAATGGCAAAATCGTATTTAGTGAGCTACACCAACAGTTCTAACTTTTAGATAATTTATAATGCTGATTTTGTCTGCTTATCACAAAGGCCATCTTAAAAATCCAGAGTCCATTGCTTATCTCTGCAGAACCACTCAATCAGGCATGCTTACCGAACAAACAAAAGGTATAATGTGCATTTATGGTATAAAGAGGAAAACACAGGATCTAGTGTAAATACAGATGACCCTGTGTGTGATTATGGAGGTGATTTTAGATTTGGGGTAAAGATGTGGTAAGCCAATGATTAATGACTATTGGCTATATAGTGGGTCATCATCTTTACCTGAGGGCAGAATTTAAACTCACACTTTCACAGTTGCTCTCAGGAAAAAAGTACTAGTTGCTGATATCTCCATTTTGGAGAAGCAAGCCATTAAGCTAGTTTCCAAACTTTGCACTTAGGAAGGTTACACCCCTTGGATTGAAGGTTCAGAGATTTTTTCCCTTGTTAGCCAGTGTCATTGTTATCTCCTACCTTTGCTCTTGATTCTGTATTCTAAAATGCAAGATTAGCATACATTCTTTGATACTGACAGACTTTAAAACAAATGTATTAACTATAGAACAGCTGAAAACATTAAATAATAAGGAAAATTAATAGACTAATTTCATTTAAAGTTCCAGGGATAACCATTTAAGTCCTTGAATGATTTAGGAAGAGATAAATAGAAATTTCTCTGCAACTCAGCCTGATGCAGAGTTGAATGCTACCTCATGCTTTGTTTATTATATCTATAGAAGACAGTGAGGCTGGCATATTAAAACTGTTTTAGGTCAGTTTTTTTAAAAGCTTGTTGTTCCTTTCAACTACAACCAAAATAATTTAGAAATAACTGGACAGGCATTATATAGGAAATAGTGAAGCAATTACACTGTAGGCTGTTGGGGGTTTTTAATGTTTTCATTTTTTGTTATTTAAACAAGGCCAGAAAAAATCAATCAGTCGAAGTTAAAATTTGAAAGGAGGCTCAAGTCTGCACTTTTTAATAAATGACATGGTTTTTAAAGATTTATGTAATTGTAGTTTATGTCTTATTGTCACCTGTGTTATACAAAGTGGCTAACTGATGGCTTGACTTTGTGAGCAAAGATTTTGGGAAGGGTTTTGTAGAATTAACTGTCTCTGATCCTAGAATAATATAATCATAGAATCATTTGGGCTGGAAAAGACCTTTAAGGTCAATCAACCTAGCATTGCCAAGTTCACCATTAAACCATCCTTTAGTGACAAATCTACATATCTTTTGAATAACTCCAGGAATGTTGACTACACCACATGCCTGAGCAATCTATTCCAATGCTTTATAGCCATTTCATTAAAGAAACTTCTCCTAATATCAAATCTACACTTCCCCTGATACAACTTGAGGCAATTCGCCCTTCTCCTCTCACTTGTTGCTTGGGAAAAGACTAACACCCACATCACTACATCTCCTTTCAGGTAGAAGGTCACACTTTAGCTATCTTTTCTCCAAGCTAAGCAAACACAGTTCCCTCATCTAGTCTTCATAAGACTTGTTCTCTAGACCTTTCACCAGCTTCATTGCTCTTCTTTGCACATGCTCCAGTATCTCAATGTCTTTCCTGTAGTGAGGGGCCCAAAACTGAACACAGTATTTGAGATGTGGCTTCAATCACTTCCCAGTCCTGCTGGCCACACTGTTTCAGATATGAGCCAGTGTCGTGGTTTAAACCAAGTCCCCCAACTCCCGGAGAGTTAGGAAGGAGAATCCAAAGAATGTAGCTCCCACGGATTGAGATAAGAACGGTTTAATAGCTAAGGCATAACACAATAATAATGATACAGCCAATAACAAGCGAAAAGAACACAACACCCCACCAGCCACCGACCCATAACTCACTCCACCCTGCCCGGCCGAGCACAGTGTGCTCCCTCCTCCATTTTCCTCTAGAGCTCCACCCCTCCAGCCCTCTCTTTCCCAGTATGCATCCTGGGCATCTCGTGCTATGGTATGGAATACCTAATTGGCTAGCCTGGGTCAGGTGTCCTGTCTCTCCTTCCTCCCGGCCTCCCCTCCTCCACCTGGCTGGAAAAAACCTTGAACAAAATCACCCTCAAAACATGCTCAAACCATGACAGCCAGGATGCTGTTGCCCTTCTTCACCACCTGGGCACAAGCTGGCTTATGTTCAGCAGCTATTAATCAGCATCCTCAGGTCCTTTTCTGCTGAGCAGCTTTCCAACCGCTCTTCTCCAAGTCTGTTGCGGTGCTTGGGATTGTTGTGACTGAAGTGCAGGACCCAGCATTTTGTCTTGTTGAACCCCATACGGTTGGCCTCAGCACATAGATCTAACCTGTCGAGATCCCCCTCTAGAGGCTTCCTACCCTCCAGCAGATTAAAACTCCCACCCAACATTGTATCGCCTGCAAACTGACTGAAGGGTGCCCTTCAACTCCAGATCATTGACAAAGATATTAAACAGGACTGGCCCTAGTACTGCACCCTGGGGAACACCCCTTGTGACCAGCCAGCAACTCCATTCACCAACAATACTTTGCTCCCATTCAGACATTTTTTTTACTGAACAAACAGTGCATCTGTTCAAGCCACAAGCAGCCCATGGGAAACAGTATAAAAAACTTTACTAAAGCACTGGTAACCAGAAGCTGCAGCTGTTCCCTCATCCACTCATGATGCATGAGAAGGAGTACAAGACTGCAGTGACAGCAGAGACCTTGAAGATATGGGCCAGATAGTACCAGAGATGAAAACAAACTACAGAATTATCTATAGCTCATGCACGGTAAGTTTCTGATAACAATGGAAAGTCAGGAGATGGGAAAAACTGATTTTAGGAGCAACAAAAATGTTAAGTATCTAACATATGCTAAAAAGCAGTTAGTATAGTAAAGTTGAAAATAACAGCTCCAGACTACTGGAGAAAGATAGATGTGTGCAAAAAGTAGTTAACAATATGCCAAAGTGGGCACCATGGCAAGGAATAAATAATTACCACTTTTAATATGGCCCTCCAGACAAAGAGAAAGAAGAAATGCTCCCCATGACAATGATTGCGTTCCTGAAAAAGACATCAGGAGGCTCACAAATTGTCATAACCATGCTTTCCAAAATCTTGAAATACACAGAACAGTGGAAGGGTGAATGTAACACAGATAAAAAGTAAGAGATACTAGGAGAGACAACTTTTAATTGCAATAATGTTTAGGAGATATGCTTTGTAATAAGAAATACTTTAGTCTCTGTGCGTTAGCATCATCATAACTGGTTAAACAGTTTTGGTTAAACTATTGAAACATTAAGCAGATTAAAAATAAATTGGAACAATTTATTCAGTAACAATAGATTGTATTTTAAGAAAACAAAATAGCTTATTTTTTTTCTGATCTCAGTATTCATTTTCTTGTTGGCCTTCTGATGCTTTTGCAATTAGTACCACTCAACACTGAAAAAAAAATACAATAAAGATCTGATGAATTACAGCATGTTTCAAATATAACCAATAGAAAGTGATGGAACAAGTGGTTTAATTTTTCAAAGACTAAAATTTTAAACCAATGGCTTTGGAATTTGAATTTGCAGATAGTTATTGTCAGGATAAATGACAGTATAATTCAGAAGATAATCAGTAGTTGTTCTTGTGAACATGAAAGGACTTAACATGAATTATCCTTTAAAAATAGCTCTGATATTTTAGAGACAACACAGTTCATACCTGAAATGTTTAACAGGCTAAACTATTGGCTTATATAAATTAGGGCAGAATCACTAGAAGTAAAGACATGGTCAATATTCATGTCTCTATAGAAACTCTTTCCATTTACAGGCAACATGAAAAATGGTAAACGCTGTTTTAAAAAGAACAAGAAATTACTCGCTACAGGCAACATCGCTCTATTTCTGTTCACTAGAATGTCTACAGGAATCCTCTGGCTTTTAACAGAGTGGAAGCCATAGAAAATTCTGGTACTTGTAAAACTTAACCATTCTACACCTCCAAATTTTTGCATTGCCCACAACACTGATGTTTATGTTAATCATCTAGGCACTAAAAATTTGTAATAATGAAAGTATATTCAAAACATTTAATTCCTACTTTTTCTTTTCAGTTAATGTCAAATCTCATAGCTCATATTAAATGGCATTAATGTTGGAATAAATTCAAATTTTCTATTAAATTCAGTCTTCTTCTAAGTCCAATACTTAAGATATATTCTACTGTTAATCTTTAAAACCAGATACAAGGGCCTCTGTGTTGATACAGAAAAAGGTTGACAAGGCTTAACAGAAAATGCAGGAAAAATATGAGATAATGACAGCTCTATTGTTACTGTCTAAGCTTAGTAGATTTCTTTTTAAAACCAAATTCCCAACACAGTAACAAATAAATAAACTGAACTGTTCCAAGTATTCATAATTCTTTTACAATTCAGCAACTTTGTGTTTAGGCAACTGCATTAGTTAAAAATTTGACAGAAATATCTGGTTTTAAAATAGTTTGCTTACTTGCTTTGTAGTCTGAAGAAAGAGTTGCGTGCCCTTGGTGTTGATAGCTATATTAAGCGCAAATATAGTGTACATCAAATATTTACTCCTGTTCTAATAAACAATTTAAGAATATCTCCAGCTTAGCCCTAGAAATATGCATCACAAGAAATACAGGGAAAAGCAATCCTTTCTCTGCTTTGAGCAGATGTTCCTTTTTAAATTATCAGTTTACTTCTCACATTTAATTATAATAATTTTTTGTCATGTTATTGGATCTAGTGTCACCAGTTTGTGCTTTAAACATTGATTGACTTTTACTACACCCATAGGGCAGTAAAAGATCTTGCTCATATTTCACAGCACTTTTATAAGGATGAGAGTAGGAACAACAGTAATAATGATCACAGAGCCACAAAATAAATTAGGTACCTGTGGATCAACCTCGTTAACTACAGCAGGGTGCTTGGAGGCACCAGGAAGATTTTCAATATGTCTGAGACTGAACACTCCACACTCTGGGCAACCTGTTCCAAGATTTGACCACCCACACAAAAAAAAAAAAAAAAAAACAAACCCAAAAAAAACCAAGCAAGCAAACAAAATCTTTCTTATGTTTAAATGCAATTTCCTTTATTTCCATTTGAGCCCATTGCCTGGCACCACTTCTTTACTACGCTCCATAAGGTATTTACACACAAGATTTCCCTGATTCTTCTCCAGACTGAAGAGTGCCAGCCCTCTCAGTTGTCTCAAGTAGCATTATTGACCAACCTCCTGTAGAACATCCTGATGCTTACTGATCATGATGTCTTGAGCATGGCAGATCAGCCAATTTTCAGTCAACTTCACTGTCCACTTGTCTACGAGAATATTATGGGGGAAAGTGGGAACATTATGGGAGAAGTTGAAAAGCTTGATAAAATCAAGGTAAACTACATCCTATTACTACTGTTTTCCTCTCATCATCAAGCCAGTCATCTCATCGCAGGTTGGTCAGGCGAGATTTCCCCTGCATAAATTCATTCCATATACTCTCAGTTACCTTGTTGTCCTTAATATCTTTGGAAATAGTATCAAGGAGGATTTGATCCATCACCTTTGCAAGGACTGAGATAAGGTTTATTAGTAATTCCTTGTCCTTTTCGTAGATAGGAGCAATGTTTGCTTTCTTCTGGTATGAGTTGTCACCTCCCTCCCACATCTTTCCTAGTTTTAAGGGAATTTTTTTCTCTTATCAACAGGGTCACCCAGGTGGAAACCACCTGCGTACCTATGCTCTTTGCTCTCACCTCTGGAAACATGTAGTCAAGCTTGATGCTCTGCAGTTTTCCCATGGCAGTATCAGCACCCATACAGAAGGCGAGCAGTAGCTAATAGTCTGAGGGCTGGATAAGAATCAGCAGTCTAGATCACCTTCAATCTGACCCCTGGCAAGCAGTAAGCCTCACTAGACAACAGGTCAGGTCAGCCAGTGGGGCACTCTGCTGTGGAGAGGAATCTTCCACAGTTTTCACTCACTGAATACACATTAAGTTCTGTGTAAACAAAATCAGACTTATCATGTTCAATGTGGTATGTTTACTTACAACAGACACAAATGTATTTTTTTTTTATCTTCAGGTCTTTTTTTTTAAATCTTTTCTAAATAAATTCCATTTTTTTTTAGTAAAACAGAGATCCTGGTAGTCAAGCTCCTTGCTCCGCAGGCCTAAGGGATTTTTATGGACAGGTAGCTTCTTAATCAATCACAAGTTAAGAACCATGACAGCATTGTAAAATCCACAGAACAGACTATGCTTTTGCTCCCACTGTTAGAAAAACTGAGTTGGTGTAGCTCAGTAGCAATGTTGCTATGTCTAGAAAGTTGAGCCTGTACTTCACATTTTCATAATCTGGCCAAATTTTGTGGAATTGAGGTTTTACTGAGCATACACGGACCCACATTTTAATACTTTAAATTACTGTGTGTTTGGAGTGTTATGAAATAGCAAATGATCAACTGCATGAAAAAAGGACGTTAATGACATGAGGACAATGTGCTGAAATACCAGACAAGAATTGTGAGAGAAATATCATTAAGAATTTGTGATGAACAGCCACAAGAAACAGATAAGATCCTACTGTCATTTATAAGAGCAAATTAATATCTTCTTAGGACTGATCCGTTTTATTGCTGCCATATTCCTAAACAACCGTTGCCCAAGTATCCTTCCTTAAGCATTGTAAAAGTATATTTTCTGAAGTAGTTTAATCTCAATACATAGCAAATATATTGAGATATGTTTCAATCATTTCATAAGTTCAATTATTTGTTGTTTTGTGTCTCCTGATATTTCAGCAGTTCTATTCCTTCTGGTGCCATTTGAAGAGGAGTATTGGTATTTTTGAGAAAGAATGCTTAAACAGATCTCAATATGTATCTATAGCCTGAAGTAAAATTAACACTGCAGAAGTATAGGAGCCTTTTTGACCTTTTCAGTATGTTACACAACAAGCTGTGAAACTCCTGAGGCAATCTTGGGTAGATTTGTGCCTGGTTTATGTTTCATTTTTCTCCTCTTAAGTTTCTGCTGTTTTACAACACTTACGAATTTTGATGACTTAAGTCATTACTTGTAATCTCTTGTAGGCTGATTTGATTTCTCCAGGTGATTTCTTTACTCAGTGTTTCTGTCTCCAGAGATGTTTGTTTGCCTGCCTATCTGTTTATTTATCTGCTGCATAAAATGTTTGAATGTTAGAAATGTTGGAAAGATGCCACTGAAGTCTGTGGACTATATTAGCTGTTCCCCCAAAAGCCTTGTTTAATTACTTCTTTAGTAAGGGCTGCTTCAAGAGTCTTGCAGGCTCACTGCAGAGTTTGTCTAGTGGTCACCACCGTGAACAGCAGATGGGTGTAAGGCAGAAGAAACCACCCCTATTTTCCATACCTCCTAGCCAGGTCTTCAGGAATCATGGTAAAGTATAAGTGCTTCATGAAATATAGCAAATTGTCTATATTCCACTGAGTGTGTTCACTTAATGACCTATTGAATGTCATTGTTAATTTCATGGTAGTTTGGGGATTTTTTTTTTTTTAAAGAAGATACAGTATCACCTAGTCTAGTTCCCTGACTCCTCACCAGTGACTGAAATTACATTTTCCTGTCTCTTTCTTTTACTTTTTCACATTGCTTTCCAGTTTTCTTTGTTCTGTCTCACACATTCAAAACTCCTCTGCACAGGCAGGATCTACCTGCTAAACTTCAGATAGAGTACCAGAAATGCAGATCTCAGCATTAGTCATGACTACTGAAAAATGGGAAGAAATTAAATACATGTTATTTGTGCCAGAACAATAAAAAAATTTAGACAGTATATTAACAAAAGTGTAAAGAGTCAGAATACCTATTTCTTTTTCAGTCTCCAATGAAGGTTTTCTTCTAGTAGCTGTAATTCCCAGAATGGTATTCAGAAATAGAAATTTTATATCATGACTGAATAAAACAGAATTAAATAAATAAATAAAACTTCAATAAATTTTTTATATAGTTCCACTTAAAGAGGAATAGCTGATGTCATTTACTCTTTAAACCAGGTGGCAGGTATTTGGTGTACTGAAAAGTGTCAAAAGTTTCAAAATTTCTCCTGAGAAACTCATTGAGACATTAATATAATATTATTGTGGCCTGATATGATCTGGACTTGTTTTAGCTGTGATAGAAATGGTGTGGCATTCAGGAAGCTTCTGTCTTAATTATTTTCATTTTGGTTAGTTTATAGGAAAAATAATTATTCACTGTGGAATGAACTATCAGTGACATTAAAACAAAACGTGACATGGATGAGCATAGAAATCAGATGATATCACAGGCCTTAGATGTTCCCGTGTATCACTGTGATCATGTTCTGGTGTCGTGGTTTAAACCAAATCCGCACAGTTCGCTCACTCACTCCCCCCCCTCGCTCCCCCGACTCCCGGAGAGTTAGGAAGGAGAATCCAAAGAATGTGGCCCCCACGGATTGAGATAAGAATGGTTTAGTTGCTAAGGTATAACACAAATCACTCCTGCTACTACTACTACAAATAATAATGATAAAGCAAACAACATGCGAAGAGAATACAACACCTCACCAGCCACCGACCCATAACTCACTCCACCCTCCCCGACTGAGCACCAACCGATACCTCCTCCATTCCCCCCCCCAGAGCTCCACTCCTTCCGGCTCCCTCTCTCCCAGTTGCATCCTGGGCATGATGTGCTATGGTATGGAATACCTCATACGTATATATGTAAGAAAGCACTTACACATCAAGCATTTGAGATGGTTTTGGAATACAGCAGCTAGACTGCAAAGCAGCACTGCTGGAAAATTAGAAATATAGATATTTAAGAAATTTTACTAAGATGGACTGAAAAATGAAAACTTTTTCTATATATCTGATGTCTATGACTGTCAAGTTTTTTAAATGTTCAAGGTTTTCCAATATAATCGATGAGAAAATAAACAAGATTAAATCAATATTCCTGGGTGTTCTCTTTTACATGAAGAGCCTAATATTGGTCAATCATCTGTATTTGTTTAACCCACAGGAAGGGAGTTCTTTAATTTCAAGTTGAAATCACACACTTGAAGTATGGGGGGGGTTCAGTTTTTTGTTTGCATAGTTTACTATTTACCAAAATTTTAGGCAAGGTAAAGATACCAATTACATGACATAATTCAGAAATCCTTATTCTTCTCTGCACTGTGCTAAAAATCAAATGAATATCAGCTTTTTGTCAAAGCAAAAAAAAAATACCAGCATGTAAAATATTAAGATATTCTGATACATCTTATGCCACTGCTGATAGAATCATGCTGCTGGCATATTTAAAATGGGCCATCAGTCACACAGAGAGACAATAACAAGCACTTTGCTGTCAATTTTCTGACCCAGATGACCTTAAAATGAAAAATTAGAATACAGAGTGAAAAAAAAAAGAAATACCATGATCTAATAATTGTATGTATTACCATGATACCTAATATATTGACTTAATGTGCAATACTAACATATGTATGAACATGTTTTTATTAAAGAATCATGAAATAACACAATGGTTAAAGTTGAAAAGGACCTTAAAAATCATCTAATTCCAGACCCCCTGCCATGGTCACAGACAACTTCCACTAGATCAGGTTGCTCAAAGCCCCATCCATGGAATGGCCTTGAACACTTCCAGGGATGGGGCAGCCACAATTTCTCTGGGCAACCTGTGCTAACATCTCACCACCCTCACAGTGAAGAATTTCTTCCTATTGTCTAATATATCTCCTGTCTCTCAATTTAAAGCCATTCCCCCTTGTCTTGTCACTACGTGTCCTTGTAAAAAGTCCCTCTCCAGTTTTCTTACAAGCCCCCTTTACGTATTGGAAGACTGTTATAAGGTCTTCCCCAAGCCTTTAGGTCTTCCCTGAGCCTTTTCTTCTTCAGGCTGAACAAGCCCAGCTCTCACAGACTGTCTTCATAGAGCTGCTTCAGCCTCTGGTCATCTTCACAGACCTCCTCTAGATTCACAAAACAGGTCTAGGTCCCTCCTGTGTTTGGGGCTCCAGAGCTGGATTCAGTACTTCAGGTAGTGTCTCACAAGAGTGGAGCAGAGGGGGAGAATCACCTCTCTCAACCTGCTGGCCATGCTCCTTTCATGCAGCACAGAATAAAGATGGTTTTCTGGACTGCAAGTGCACAGTTCTGGCTCATGTTGAGCCAACAGCTCTATGACCTTTTCCTCAGGCCTGCTTTCAATCCGCTCTCCACCCAGCCTGCAGTTGTGCTTCGAGTTGCCCTGACCCAGGTGCAGGACCTGGTACTTGGCCTTTTTGAACTACACGAGGTTCACATGGGCTCACCTCTCAAGCCTATCAAGGTCCCTCTGGATGGCATTCCTTCCCTCCAGTATGTAAACTGCATCACACAGCTTGGTGTCATCAGCAAACTTGCTGCTGTTGTACTCAGTCCCACTGTCTGTGTTGGCACCAGTCCCAGTACCAGCCCCTGAGGAACATCACTTGTCACTGGCCTCCACTTGTACATTGAGCTGTTTGTCACCACTCTCTTAAGTGTGACCATCCAGCCAATTCCTTATCTACTAAGTGGTCCATCTGTCAAATCCATTGATTTAGGTATGATATTGTAACACTGGAGAATTAACAAAGTGGTGAACTAAAGAATCTGTCTTAGGATGGATCAATTCTTAATATTAAAATTTTTGTTAGCCTTCTTAATGCAAGAAGTATGATAATGTGCATAATTTCTAATATGAAACTAGAGGGCATGAGCAAGACATAAGATAATTAGAATACTATTAGTGAAGAGACAGTTCATCTTTAGATAACAGAGGAAGAATGAAATTCACTGAAACAGTGCCTAGTCATTTACTTGATGCCAATAAGAAACTGAGGACTCATTGGACAGAAGCAGAAGAGATATAGGGCCAGGATATATTAACTGTTAATAAGGTGGTTGTAAGCTACCAACCCGATGAAGATATGAAAATAAGCAAATGTAATGTCAGGATATAACAGACGCAATATAGAGCTAAGGTAATATTACAGTCTGCCCCCAGTTGATATACTGGGCATGATGTGCTGTGGTCTAGAATACCTCTTTGGTTAGTTTGGGTCAGGTGTCCTGTCTCTGCTTCTTCCTGGCTTCCCCTTCTCCCTGGCAGAACATGAGACTCAGAAAGTCCTTGGTCAGAATAAACACTACTGAGCAGCAACTCAAAACATCGGTGTTATCAGTGCTGTTCCCAGGCCAAAAGTCAAAAACACAGTACTGCACCAGCTACTAAGAAGGAGAAAAATTACTGCTACTGCTGAACCCAGGACACATAGAAATATTAAATGCTGGTGTAATGTGTTTGGAGGTATTTTAAAATTTTGTAATTATTATTATTATAATTTTGTAAATAATACTATTATTGAAAAGATTTGATAATGTGAATAACTCTGAAATTTGTGCCTTGGCTGAAATTAGTCAGCAGGATTCAGAATAAGATACTCATTCTTCTGTTCATTTTTAATATCCTATACAACAAAGGAAGTTAGCTATTCTTGCAAGATGTGATACCATAATTAATCAAATGGACAGAACTTACAGATAAAAAAACATATTGTGTTTTATATTTCCTTGCAATTTTTGCAAGAAAAACAAGGCATGAAGAACTTCTCATTAAAAATTTTCAGACCACTAAACTTACAGTTATAGCACACTGCCCATGCTCTCCAGTTACCTAAGAATTTGTTGTACCATCTCTTTTTCATCTACCACTGTCATCAATCACACATGAAAAATCCAATGAGATGTGCAAACATAAATGCAGCACTGATTAATCTATTTTTTCCTGTTACAGTTTTTGGGCTTTGGTGTTAGCAAAATCTATCCCCAAATTCAGCTTCACTTTTGGGAGGGGGAGTGGCAGAAACCTTATTAAAATAACGGGTATTTTTGAGGTTGTAGAAGCTTTACTTTTAATCATAAAAGTCAATGAAAAGTAACAGAAGTATTTTTGTTTCCACCAATTATTTACTGGAACATGTGACAAGAGAAACAAAGCTAGACTTTTCTTCCTTCAAACTTAATTTCCATATGTGAAGTATATCCTCATTTCATATTTAAGAACAGAACAGTAGAAGAGGCCTGCACCACTCTGCTTAAACATCAGTGAAAAAGAGTTGCAGTGTTAAACATAAAATGTAAAAGAGGAGGGAGTATTGCCTTCTATGTCAGTGACCAGCTGGAGTGCACAGAGCTCTGCCTGGGCATGGAAGAAGAGCCAAAGGAGAGCTTATGGGTCAGGACTAAAGGGAGGGCACTGACAAGGGATATTACAGTGGGACAGTGGGGGTCTGCTACAGGCCACCTCACCAAGAAGAATAAGAGAATGAGACCCTCTATAGACAGAGAGGTGCATCCTTGCCTTCACAAGGCTAGGTTCTCCTGGAGGACTTCAACCACCCCAGTATCTGTTGCGCAGACAACACAGCAGGGAACAAGCCATCTAGGAGGTTCCTGGTATGCGCTGGTGATAACTTCCTTAACCAAATGATAGAGGAACCAGCAAGGAGGGGGGTTATGCTGGACATTTTCCTCATCAACAGGGAGGGGCTCGTGGGAAATGTAAAATTGGAGGTCAGCCTTGGCTGCAGTGACCACAAAATGGGGGACTTAGAGATCCTTTAGGGTTGTAAGGAGGGTGTGCAGCAAGCTTGCTACTCTGGACTTCGGGAGAGGACTGTGGCCTCCTGAGGGATCTGCTTGGTGGAGTATTATGGGATAAAGCCCTGGACAGAAGGGAAGCCCAAGAAAGCTGGATAATATCCAAGGATCACCACCTCCAAGTTCAGGAACGATGCATCCCAAAAAGAAGGAAGTCAGGCAAGAGCACCAGGAGGCCTGCGTGCATGAACAACTTGGTCCTGGACAAACTCCTGCGTAAAAAAGAGGCCTAGACAGGCTGAAAGCAAGGACATATAGCCTAGGAAGAATATGGAAAATAGCCAGGCAACAGATTAGGAAAGCTAAAGCATTGACAGAACTCAATCTGGCCAAGGACATTGAGGATCAACAAGAAAAACTTCCATAGGTATATTTGGGATAAAAGGAAGTTGAAAGAAAATGTGGCCCCCCTCCAGAAGAAAATAGGAAACCTAGTCATGCAGTACATGGAAAAGGCCAAGGTGATTATGCAAATCATTCAGTACATTAGGTACTTACACTGTAAAATCAAATTTCTAAAGAAAAGAAAAGTGGATAGCAAGCTAATTTTCTTTGCAAAAAGTTCGAGCTATTATTCTTCATTCAAAACTAAATGATTAATTTAGTTTAGTCAGAGAAGAATTACAGTAACACCTTCTCCCCTCTTTGATCTGATTTTCTCCAAGTACAGTCTCTGAAGAGATGGTACTAACCAGAAGTAGCATTAAGGAACATGAAAAAAAAACAGTGTAAAATTTATATTTGATATTGTGGTTGTATAACCAAAAAAATACTCATGAAGAACTATTGCACAGGCACATGAACATGCATAAAATGTAATTATATACTAACCTTGATTGTTGGGGCTTTTGGTTTTTTTTTTTTTTTTTATTTGTTTGTTTGTTTTGGGGGCTGTTTTTTGGTTTGGGTTTTTTTGGGGGTTTTATATGTGTATATAAAAATCTACTGGCTTCATCTTTATTGTAAAAAGGAGGGTTGAAGGACACAATTATACAATAATTGTCATTACTGACCTTACAAACAGAATGAGCACTTATCTTGAGCTCTCACATGCCCAGCTTGTGACTCTGGGTATAGCCATGGAAATCTCCATTAACAGATTTTCACTGTACTTCTTGTTACTGTGTACTGTGTTGTTAGGTGTCTTGCTAACATGTTACCTTCATACTTGGCATAAAAGGAAACTAAAACTCAGAAGATTTTACCTAGTGTTATAAAGTTCTGTTGGGGATGGATCTCACTATTCACAGAGGTAAATTTAACTAAGGGAATGCTTAAAAAATATTAGGCTTCTAGAGTCAGAAGTTTAGAGCATTATGAACTAAATGCTCAAATTTTCTATTCAGCCAGTGAAAGATCTAAAGAAACCATGAAAACTGATTGAGAAGTCATACATGAGTGGAGCTAGTAAGCACTAGCTGAGAACTGTACATAAGAATAGCAAGTGCAACCCCCACCACTCTGCACAGTCAAGACACTAGATTCCAGATTTAGTGTACAGTGCTGTCCCACTGACTCCTTACACATCTTCTGCAAATAGATACTATACAAGTAGGATGCATGCCACTGAAGAAGAAAGTGGAAGTTAGTGGTCATGGGTTGTAGACTCATTTCAAGATCGTTATTAGACAATAATTGCATAAAATAAATATTTTGGGACAAAATGAAAGAAGTCTAACTCCTTTCAGGTGTGCTTTAAAATATCCTTAGGGGATGGCCACATCTTAGAAATAAGAAAAGAAAGAGGACTAGACATATCTAAACTCAGTTCAGGTCATAACTGATTCGGAGAAAACTCCAGGAAAAAAACTCGTCAACAAAGTTTTCAAGTTGACAAGCAGGCATTCTCTATTGCAGTACCGGGAGACACAGAGGATAGCTCCACCTAGCGTGTGTCCCCCGTATTGCTACACAAGCCGTCTTTGCATAGTCACTGGGCATAGACGCATATTTATGAGGCTACGTATGAATTACATAATTTTCCAGAAAGTTTTCCCGCATGCGTGCAAAACTGTGGTGGTGGTCTCTGAGGGTCGTTTACTTCCAACAATCTTCATCTCTTCTGGCAGCCTTTGAAGTGTGCTACACCAGTTTAACTGGTTCATTAACACTACAGACGTAGCAATCATCCCGTCCTACTTATCGGTTAGTTTAGTTGCAGTCCATCCAGGACATCTGCTAGTCCCAGATACTCCCCAGTAGATGTTTACACCAGCTTAATTGGTTCATTAACACTACAGACATAGCAATAATTCTGTCCTTCTACTTATCAGCTAGTTTAGCTGCAGCCCATCCTGGACATCTGCTAGTCCCAGATACTTCCCATCCTCACATCCTATTTTTCTATCCTGTTTTTCTTACTCTTTTTGTACTAAGGTCATAAAGACCTAGAACTAGGTCAACTACAAGAGTTTGTGTTATACAAGAATTCTCAGCATGTTCTCTAGCTGCACTCTTTTTTTCCTGTGAGTCATGCACCTCAGTTATTTTCCATTGCTACTGCTACAAAGCCATCAAACTTAAAGTTACTTAAAACTGATTCTGCTTATTTACAAAAGTTTGTATTTCATTTTGTGCCTCCTCGTCTCACAATGAAGCATATAAAAAATAAAATATCTGTATTTTTAGGTATTTCTGCAGACACGCTTGCTTTCAAGTGCTTAGGAAACTCACATGTTAAATATAAAAGCTATCAGTGGGTATTTTGCTTCTGGAGTAAGGAAAATTTCACTTTCTATTTTTTCTGGTTAAGCTTCTTAGAGAACACGTTAGATCTATGTCTCAGACATTTGGATGAAAAAGTTCAATAGATCTGCTTTACCATCAAGGATTTTAGCAACTTTGAATCTTTAGCCAAGAAAGTCAGAATGCTCTTATATACAGTTATATGCCCTGTTACATTGTCAAGTCTACAAAGGCATACAAAGGCTATCCTCCTCTGTCTCTTACTTGGCCCAATACATACATTTTGGGGATTTTTCAGAATTTAAAATGTGTGCAAGAACTTTTTAAACCCTAGGCTACTTCTAAGCCTGGAGATCCTAGTATCTGTAACATAAGCTGTTTCCATTGATGTTGGCATCTGAAAACTCTGAGAATTCATGTTTTATTTTAGAGTTTGGCTCTTTCCTTAAATCCCTGAGGAAAACCCATCTCAAGCTATGACTGCCAAAATTACTAAGCTTTTTCATTGCAGATCAAACTCTGTGGCTTCCTTTAAATTAACAGAATCCGCTTTAGATGTGTGGACCTGCTGTAAAGCTAAATAAAATAACTTTCCAGTAATGTTTTTAGCGGTAACAATATTGACAAGATCAATTTTACTAAGCAGCTACTAGGAAATTTCTTCTTCACAGAATTGTTTTTTAATGAATTTTATCTAAATTTGATCAAAGGCATATTGTGAAAAATTAATTTTTCCATACATTTAATACCTTGCCATATGTCTCTCTACTATCCTAAATGCTGAAGCCCTTGTGACATGATCTTTCCATATCCCTCTTTACATGGAAATTTCCCCATCTCCCATCCCTTATACACTACACACAAACACACATGTACACACACACAATTAATGCAAATAAACTTAAAAAATGTTTCCAGTCATCTGTTTAGCACCATGTTCAATATAATGCTAAAATAATGATATGGAGCACAGCAATTCATGAAACAGCTGCACACACTGAAACAGATGGGTAAGGTTAATTTCATACAACCGTTTTGTTTCTTAGTCAAAGAGATGACTTTTCCTTCACTCTGTCTTCATCAGCTTTCAGTGGCATTTTTAAATCACGTGCAAATCCCAGGAAAACTTTTCTGTTCTTGCAAAGCTAGGCTGTAGGTAGGCCATTTATCACATGATCTTCCACTCCTCATTTTATGTTGTCCTTTCAAACTACTTAGCTCTGGCAACTGTGGTTAAACAATAAGCTGTTTTAGGACAAAGATTGTCATTAGCTGACTTTTGTAATTCACCTAGTGTTTAAGTTCTCAATGCAAATAAGGCAACTACAGATATTAAACATTTCTCAACTTTTATAATCCTCACTGTAATATATCTGAGGAGTTGTTACTCCTCAGTGAGCTCCATGGTTTTGTACTGTCTGGCATGGAGATATCACCTTATCATGGTCTTATTTTCCAGATGAGACCTGCTTCTTTTTGTCAGAAATCATACATTTATAGAAATACCAGTTATTTGAGAAAACACTGTGAATAAATTATTTTTTTCTTAAAATGGTATAAATGAGGAATACTACTATTGCAATGCTGTTATGTGAACAGGAAATTGTCAGGAGTTTGTGTTCCTTTTACAGTTAGCAGAGGGAGGCAAGCTTTAGAGGCACCTAAGCTAGATTCCTGTTCTGAATTACCCTTTGGCTAAACCTTTCCATTGACTATATATATGGAGACAGCCTATACTAATTTAATCTAAAATAAATATCCACAGAACATGGCTTGACTGAATGCTGCAGCCTTTTCCAAGGATTTGATAAAGCCCCCTGCTTGCAAAGCTTCCCCATCAACTTTGTCAATAGAGAGTGTTTTGTCAGAAAAGATAATCAAAATGAGGTCAGGCAAACTGAATGAATACTTGAGACATGAGGTCTAACAAAGTAACATCTATTAAATGACAGCTTTACACCACAACATACAACCATGACTCACAAATCTTGAGAGTCAGAAATACCATATGTAACACTCATGACAATTTTTTATTTGGAGGTAGCAAAAACAATGTATTTATGAACTTGATTAGAGATAGCGTATTGTCCTTCCTGAAGGCAATACCTTCAGGGTGAGGGTATTCTCCTACTTTTAGTAAAGCAATAGCACTTTCATCGTCCATCTTTTGTCTATCAGTTATCTACAGTTCTGTCTATCTTTCCAATGGTGTTGTGCCTGTATCAGATTTTTTTTTTATTTCAGTGCAACATATCTGCCAAGATAATGTGCATTTAGGTGGTTAGTGTGCAGATTAGTTCAAAACATCCCTCTCATTCTGCAGAAGCTCCCTTTGATGAGACTTCATTGCCTTCAAGTGCTTCTGTTCTGGACAATACTTGAGTTTCACAAGTGAAAAAGGAAATTACCTGAATAGAACAAATGCAAAAAGATGGATTTTACATATACATGTGGGTGCCAGTAAGGCAGAAATATTCCCACTGGGCACATGGGAAACCCATTAAGAACAATTGTCATGTCACAATACATGCAGCTCAAGACTGCAGTCAGACATTTCATCTTAGGTTTTGCGAACTGAAAACAGCAATATCAATGAAGTTGCCATATCAACAACCAGAACACACACAAACACATACGCATTAACTTAACACATGATATAAGTTTAAACACATAAAAATAGATTAGTTTCCAAAAGCAACTGTTAGTTTTTGTGAAAGATGTGGATTTTCAAGTGCCAGAAGATAATTTACATGAGGGTTTGGAGCAAGAATATATAGTTGGCAATGTCCTGAATACGATTGTGTAAAAGGATCAACTGAATCCTTGATCCAACCTACTTATATTTAAATTATATTTCAATTTTAACTGCATTATGAAACAGCTACAGATAATCCACATCTTCACCCACCAACTATTACACTTCCCTGATCCTTCTTTGAATAGTCTCCTGAAATCAATTTTTTCATTACTTTGTTGCATTAGGATAAGATTAGACTCCTCAGGTCTTTCCCAGCATAGCCAGCTGTATGTGATTTTGGACTCAGAAAGAAAATGGATAAGTGAAAGCAACTATCAGAATAAAAGGGATTGACTTAACAAGCTTTTTTGATTGGTTGGTTGGTCTGGGGAGGAAGAGTTTGTACAATACCTTTTACAGTTTTAAATGTTATTGAAGAGGTTTTCCTGAATTCATTTGAACTAAGAATGTTGCAGCTATAAACCATCTGCATGTTTAGTACTGTTAACTTTTTTATTTTGATTAAGTAGACAAATAATTTATTATTATCCCCACATATAACCTGTGTCCCCTCTTATCTAGAACAAGTTTAACACTTAAGTTATGCCTTACCATAGCCTAGTCAAATCACGTACAGAAGGTTTACCTCCTTTTGTTAGGGAGAATAAATAAACATAATAACCTGGGCTTTCATAATAGAAGAATTATGCATCCCCATAAATAAGTTTGTTTGTAGGAAAATACTCCAAATATTTGGTTAGGAATAGACCCAGTAGCATGTTGAAAAGCTTAGTATAACAGCAAGGCAAAATACTGAAGTAGCTGATTCTAATTGTAGACTCCTTCTACCTTCTTTAGAAACTGACCCAATTGCCACAACTCATAGAGGCCAGTTGATAGTTGCTGGTTTGGTTCTTGCACAAAGTTCTCACCAGACTGAGAAAATTGGTTTGTTAGTTCCAGTTTACCAAATGGAATTGCTCATACACACCGTCCAAGCATACATTCCTTTTAAGTACGGGTTGACATGATGCTTCATGCGGAAGCATTATTTGTTATATACTTGATCAGTTTTTCTGTCTCTGGAAAACTATATCGTCAATTATCTCAATGCAGACTGATTTTCAGATCCCATTTTGGTAATTCAAAATTACTGTGGATTGATTACATCCTATTCTAAGCACATTTTCTTTTACTGTTTTATATAACCGCTATGTAACTCTGCCTGTTTATTCATAAGAGATTAACCACAGGCAGTCATAGATCATCTATTAATTTAATTTTCAACTGCATATGACCTGTAGGTATATTCAAAATGGATTTGAGCCTAGGTCAGATTCGAATAATAACTCTTTACGGAACCCCAAGCTGATACACTCACGAATCATGTGTCTAATTGGAAGGTATATTTTCTCATAAAATAAGCCTGTCCTCCATTAGTTTCTGAACTGGTTGGTCAGATCAGTTAAGTGCTAACTTTGAGTATCTAAGGATTATGAGGAAGAGTAAGGTTTCCATTCTATTATACAAGTAGAAATTTCTAGCCATACTATTTAAAGTGAAGAGTTCCAAGGTAGGAGATTTTTTCTGAGTCACATTTCATTTTCAGTTGAAAACTGCATAGTCTGCATAATCAAAATCACAGAACTCACTTTTTGCTCCCTTTAATGCTCTTTTTTTAGTAGGCTCAGAGCTTAGGTTTTCCCTGATTCCTAGGGAATTCTACCTATTTTAAATGTGGAGGTAAAAAAATAAGAAATTTATGCACATCTACATCATCTTAAAGTATAATTAGCAGAAAAAAAGAATGTTATGTTTGGTTTTTTTAATATGAAAAGTTGTATAACCAGAAAATCCATTTTCCAATGGCAGAGGCATGAGAAGTTTATAATTCATTCCTAGAAGCTTAACAGCTAATTAGTGTATTCTGACCCAGCCAACTTTCCAGAATTTAAAAGATCATCTTTCCCTGTCATGGATACACATTTCTCATATAACTGCACATCTAGTTTTGAAGACAAATTTAGCTGGTTGCTAATACACTACACATGCATATCTTGTTATTTATCCTAGTATTTTCAGTGCAGTCTCACAAAAAGAAGTAAAACAGGAACTTAACTCAAAGTGATTTACAGCCTATGTGATAGAAGATGACCCTTTGGTTTAATAACACGAATAAGCAAAGCAAAAATAATGTTGTCAAAATGATATCATCGGTTTTTTAGAAGAACATTAGTGCTTTGATTTTGTTATAACGAATAGTATTTATTTATTTATTTATTTATTTATAGTGCTTAATGTTATTAAATTTTTCATTTACAACTGGACTCTCCTATTAAAAACTAGCAGTAAATCAGATGAAGTGAAAAATGCTGCCACAAGATAGAGGTACGAAGGGAATTAACCATAAAAAGTGTTTTGTGTATTTGAATTTCAGAAAGTCAGGACTCTAAAGTGAGAGCTATGACTGAAGTCATAGCTAACATGTCATCTTCCATTAAAAATACAAAGAACTTCATGTAAAATTTCCAAAGAGAACCTCCATTCACTACTGGATAGTAAGGGAAACCTAGTAACTGAGGATGAGGAAAAGGCTAAGGTACTTAATGGTGTTTAATAGTCACACCAGCCATCCTCAGGGTACTCAGTTTCCTGAGCTGAATGGCAGAGACTGTGAGGTGACTAAAGTCTCCATAGGTTAGGAAGAAATCGTTAGCAACCTCCTGCTCCTCTTAGATGTATACACATCTATAGATCTGGATGGGTTATACCCTAGAGTGCTGACTGAGCTTGCTAAACCACTCTCCATCATCTATCAGCAGACCTGGTCTGGTGGGCAAGTCCCAGAGGATTGGAGGTTGGCCAATGTGATGCCTCCCTATAAAAAGGGCAGGAAGGAAAACCCTGGAAACTACAGGTTGTCAGCCTGAACTCAGTGCCAGGGAAGGTCATGGAGCAGATGGTCCTAAGTGAGACAACAAAACATGTGTGGGAAAATGGAGGGATCAGGCCCAGTCAACATGTGTTCATGAAGGGCAGGTCCTTCATGACGACCCTGATCTCATTCTATGATAAGGTGACCCACCTGGCTGATGAGGGAAAGGCTGTGAACGTTGTCTATTTGGACTTTAGTAAAGCATTTGACACTGTCTCCCACAACATTCTATTGGAGAACTTGGCTGTTCATGCCCTGCATTGGAGGATTCTTCACTGCACTGGAAACTGGCTGGATGGTCAGGCCCAAAGACTGGTGGTAAATGGTGTCACATTCAGCTGGCTACCAATCCCTAGTGATGTCCTCAGGGCTCGGTTTTGGGGCCAGTGTTGTTTAATATGTTCACTGGTGATCTGGATGAGGGGATGTTGACGCAGGAGTTCCAGACAACGCAGAGACGATCAATGTGATCAAGCAATTGCCAAAATTTATTCAGATACAGTGTTCCATTTATACCCTTACACCCTTAGGTTTCTTATGTAACACCCTTGGATACTGAGCTCTAATTGGTTAGCCTAGAGGTTACTACCGTTTACAAAGCTAATGTTTATAACTTGTTATAATTGTGATTAAATACCTTACTCTAAAAATACAGTGGGAAACTACAACCTTGGCAGAGATCATTCTCTGCACGTTTTCAGTGGAAAATTACATAGGCCTAACAAGACAATTGACCTTGCTTATGCCTGCCAAAAGTCTTCTTACTTTACAGTAACAAGGCTCAGGGTATCAGGATCGCTCACTACGTGGCCTTGACTCTAAGAATTCCCACAAGAGGATTGAGTGCACCCTCACTAAATTTGTGGATGACACCAAGTTGGTTGGGAGTGTTGATCTGCTGGCGGGTGGGAAAGCTCTGCAGAGGGATTTGGACAGGCTAGATCAACGGACTGTGGCCAGTGGTATGAGCTTCAACAAGGCAAGGTGCCAGGTCCTGCTTTTGAGCCACAACAACCCCATGAAACTTTACAGGAAGTGTGGTTGGAAAGCTGTTCATGGAAAATGACCTGGGAGTGCTGATTGACTACCACTGAATGTGAACCAGCTTGTGGCCAGGTGGCCAAAAAGGCCAAAAGCATCCTGATCTGTATCAGAAACAGCATAGCCAGCATGGCCAGGAAGTGATCATCCCTGTGTACTTGGAACTGGTGAGGCCACACTTTGAATACTGTGTTCAGTTCTGAGCCCCCTCATTACAAAAAAGGCATTGAAGAGCTGGAGCCTGGAGAGTAAGTCTTATGAGGAGCAGCTGAGGGAACTGGGCTTGTTTAGTTTGGAAAGAAGACAGCTCAGGTTGAGCCTTACCACTCTCTACAACTACCTGAAAGGAGGTTGTAGTGAAGTGGGAGCTGGTCTCTTCTCCCAAGTTACGAACAATAGGACAAGTGGTAACCACCTCAAGCTGCTCCAGGGGAGGTTTAGATTGGATATTTTGAAACATTTCTTCACTGAGAGGGTGGTTGGGTATTGGAAGAGGCTGCCCAGGGAAGCAGTGCAATCACTGTTCCTGGAAGTGTTCAAAAACAGTGCAGATGGCACCCTTAGCGACATGGTTTAGTGGTGGTCTTGGCAGGCCTGGAGTAATGGTTGGACTTGATGATCTTTTCCAACCTAATTGCTTCTATGATTCTATGAGTCTATGATTATCTCTATTCATATACTGAGATATATTTACTCTTGTTGCTGTTGCTGTTATTAACTCAAAAAAAATGTAGTGCCAATGTATTTATGTTCGCACAATACATTTATTACAAAACATTTGGAGGCTTATAGAATCCGCTTCATCTAGCATCAAAAATTTGTTATGTTCCAAAATTAAATGATCACTTATGGCATCCTCCTAGTCCGGAGAATATATTTTTCCGGTTAACATTATAGGGTTTTTTTCCTTTTTTTCCTCTTCTACATTAACTGTGCTCATATCTTCAAAATATTCATCTTCTTATCCTCTAGCCTTCTATTTTTATTTCTGAAACTATGTGGTATTAAATTTATTACATACAGTCTCGAATAACTGAACTTCTATAGATGGTTTCATCAGCAACTGAGAGCAGTCAATTATTGATAAGAAAGCTGGAATTCCGACAGTAGCGCTTTACAGAATGGTCTTGCATGAGCTATGAAGAGAAGTCAGTTGCTCTGAAGTTAATTTTTTAACATCCAAATATGAAAGCGACATTTCTGGGAGGAGAAACAATAAATTAAGAAATCAGCCCTAGAGAAAACAATAATAATAATAAAAATAAGTAATAATAATAATAATAATAATAAACAAACTAATGAAAAAACCCACCCAAAAAACCCTGAAATACCACCGCAACATTAAAAAGCAAGTTTTATATATTTTTAAATATAAACTTTATATTGCAATCCTACATTACAGTATGTATCTGAAGTAAGGTGGGTTGTGTATAACAGCTATGCTAGCAGACTTTCTACCAAATACTTTTTACTTTGAAAGTTATCCACATTATTCTGTATAATACAAATAATCTTAAAAGCACTAAAAAATTTCCCATGTAGGTTGTTTTTGTTCTTGATTAGTAAATTATAATTTGAAAGGCAGCAGAGAACTACTGTTACATACTTCTAATTGCCCTGATGTTTGGTTTCTTTTTAATACATTCTGAAATGTCAGAATGCTGATCAGTGAACTGATTCTATCCAAGGATATGTTTCGTCACGGGAAGAGAGCAGCTTCCTTTGCTGTATTCAGTCTTCAGACCACCACAGTCTGCAAACTTAAAGTTCTTCATTCATAAAGGCTGACTGCACAGAAACCTAAAGCAGAGTAATACCTGTTTGAAAAGCGTTATAAATAATATTCCATAGAATGACTAAAATGATGACACTGAGGCATGCTATTTCTCTCACCAGCTTAAATATGCAACATTCATATCTGTTGTATTGCCATTCTGATACATAGGTAATTTTGAATTAAGAAAGCAAGAATAGTATTTTCTATAATGTAGTCAGAAACATGGATCTGAAACACATCCCAGCCTGTATACCTCTTGTGCCCAGAGACAGCATCATGTTACAGTTGTGTGTTACATCTGTTTCTTTGTTAGGAGTATGATATAGCAAACAAACCACCACATGATATAATGTGGAGGTATAGGACATACAGTAATGCCTATAATGCAGAAGTATCACACACAAGAAGTAAGTTGTTTTATATAATTCTTTATTTTATAGAAATTATTTATTTAAGGGGTTGGGTGGGCTTCAATATCCTCAGAAATAATCACTGCTTATTTTCGGACTCTTAAACATATGTAATCAAGAAAACTTCCGGTCCACAAAAAAGTGTACCCAAAAAGCCCCACCAAAGAAAACAAAAAAACCAAACCAAATAAACAAAACAAACATAAAAAAAAAACAACATAAAAACCATAAAAACCCAACATGCACAAACAAGCACAAACAAACAGAACGTGTAAACTTCAAAACAGTGCAATGTGACAATGAAATTGCACAGCTAAGGCCTATGAATCATCGCGTTGCATCAGAGCACCTCCTTGGTGATAATGTGTCTTTGCTCACCTTATAATTTAAATCACGTGACAACTTTACAGTTTTTCAAATGTGCCAATTTACTCATTTTTCATTGAAGCATTGAAGCAAACACATATTTTTGGAGCTGTCTTACGGGGCTGATTTTTTACTCTGTAGGAACAAATAAAGAACTGTTTTGAATATGTTTTTTATGCCCTGTTTAATTCTGTGCTATATCTGTGTAGCTAGGTGATTCCTCTCTTATTCACAGTGAAATTACTGCACCAGACACTGATAGAAAAATGTTCTACTTTGTCCATTACAGTGCAGAAGCATGAACTGAAATTTTTGAGCCCCTGACAGACCCTTTTGTTCTGGAAACCAAAGACAGATGGTGTTTTACCTTATTGTTTGAAGTCTGTTAGACTCATTTGGAAAGCAGCAAATGAGCAGGGTTTGACATAAGTCAGGCAAAGTGACACTTGAGAAAATAAGTTAAATTCCTAATATTTAAATAAGAATACTAAGAATATGCAGGATTCTTAGGTTAAACATAATATATACAAGATATTAAGAGGGTATAGACTATATTAATAGTGAAAAAGAATGGCAGCTGACAGCTGCCTACTAGCAGGAGCTCTTTTGCTTTGAAAATGTAACCCAAGCAGTACAGAAAATAATTATAAGCAATCATCAGGGGAAATGTTTCTTGCACCATGGCAGTGAGTAACTGTTAGACTATATAAAGCATGAGAAAATGATTTTTTCTTTCAGGAAAGAAAAGTTAACTATCAAGTAACATAATCAAGAAATCACTTTGTAATATTTAAGGTAGAGCAAGAAACATTACTTACACATACATGAAAAGCAGTATTATTTGTAATGTTTACTTTGTCAAAGTCCCAACTTCATTAAAGCTTCTTTATTGATCTTTTTGAAGACTCAGGAACCAGTATGTGCTCAACCCTTTTCTGCCTCTATATATTTCAGTTGTGCCAGCTCTGTTATGATTAAATAATCTGATGCTGATTATTGATTATGGCATAAAGGATATTCACAATTGGGACTCAATTTATTGACTTATAAGATTGTTAATGGTGATGCGGACTGTCGACAATATTACACTTTTGAAATGCAGGAGCACAGATCCTGCACTGAATTTGTGTTAAATATGTCCATGAGATTATGGTTTTCATTCAATAATTCAATGCAGTCTGCTCTTGAACTGTATTTTAACTGTAGGTTTGAATTTTTAACCTCCTTTGCATCCTACAGCTTCATTTTCACTCTTCAGTTATTGGGCATGCATTTACCAAAACTTGGCATTTCCTTGGAAGCTTCACAGATCACTTGTGATCTTTTAATAACTCAGCATTTTTGAGGACCTTTCGCAGCCTAACACTGCTTTGTTTGAGATCTCATGACCTTTTCAAAGATTTTTCTTTTCCTTTTCTGCCTTTCTATTCTTTGGTGTGAAGCAAATAGAAGCAAATATGAGCAAATATTTGAAACCAGCTCCAGGCTGTGGTTCAACAGCTGGGTGTAAATTTGTATATATGAGGCTTCCTTTCAGAGGAGTGCCTAGACTTTTTAAAGCAATGGGGGTGTTTAAACAAATATAAATTTGTTCCAACACAAAAACTCCTACAGGTCAAGTGAAGGAGACATACCACAATTACATTTTCTTTCTGTGCTGCTGCTTTTCTCTACAAGTCACACTGAAGTGACTGGATTTTTCCCTTTACTCTTTCAAAATGCTTTTAGTTTTGTCAGTTGATTTTTTTCTAGCAGCAAGAAATATTTTTTCTTGGTTGGAAGAATCCTATCTTATGTGAACATTTGATTTGTGGATTTTATTCCTAGTGTCAATGTAGGGGGTTTTGGTTTGATCTAATTTTTTTCATACAAAACTGCACAATCAAGATCTTATTCTCCTTTTCCTGTCTTGGTTTCTTTAGCTTCATACATACCTCATGCATATCCAAAACACATTAAAAAAATGCATTGCTAATTTTTATGGTTCTGTTTAATGGCTGTTTTTCTATTTGCTCACTAAATTTGACAGTCTTCCAAGGCTGCAGTGAGAACTGTAGGGTAGCCATTCTAGAAATCTAGAAAATCCTTAAAGAAATGGGTGGAAAATTAATTTTAATATTGAAATTTTAACATTCACAAATATAAACTCAGATTGCTTTCTAGATTAATTTATAGCTTAATCTGTACACCATAGAAACTGATCCAAGCCAAAAAGTTATTTACCTAAGATAATTAAACTTTATCCAGTGGTAAGGAAATCTTTCAGAAAAAGATTAGTCTGCATTTTTTTTCCTTAAAGTTTAAGTTCTAAATACTTGTCAAATACTTTTAGATGAACTTTAAGACCTTGTCTTCATTTTATGCTTGTCGAAGTTATAATAGTAGTAAGAATAATGTGCTGACTCCTGAGATATCACATCCTAAGATTTTAATGGCAGCTTGACATATAAATCCTACTGCCAAACATAATAAATTACTGTTATATCCTAATCAGCCATGGTGAAGGACAGTTCTTGTGTATGGTTAATTCAAATTTCTTCTTCCAATATTTTCAAACTGAGACTCATAGTGTTACAATTGAGTGTTATGCTTATACTGTTTTAAGGGAAAACACATCAGCAAATTATCTTAATTAACCAATGAGCTTTATCAGCGAGAAGCAAAACAAAATGAAATGGAAAGGAAAGCAAGCAGAATACACCGCGGAAGATGTTGTGTGACAGCTTTTCACTGTGTCAGAAAAAGGGAAGTGCTCATAATAATGAGAAAAAGTCTTTCTTGATGATATAGAGCATTTGTCATATCATTTTACAGAGAGTCAAAGTATGTGGCACTGAAAGAAAGAAAAACTGTTAAAGTAATCTTATGTTTTCTGTCTTATCCCATTAGTCAATACAGTACTTTTAAATGAGCTTCAGACTAGTATTTTTGCTAGTGCTCCAAAACTGCTTGGACCTGATTTATCCAAACACCATTTAGCAAAGTTCTGTTTTATTTGATATTGCCAGTTCTCCAAGTGATGATCACTTTGATTACTTTAATCTCTTGTTATTATACTTACCCAAGACCAAGAATCAAAACATACATTGTGATCTGATTTCAAAGGAATTTACAAGGCATGAAACATGTCCTCTGTGTGTATGAATGATGGATCCATCTACAGTCTTCTCTGTGGTAGTTTATTTCCTTCGTTCCTTTAGGTCTGGAGGTTCTGGCAGTATCTTCCTTTTCCTGAGAGACTGTAGTTCATTAGAGAAGCTAATGATGAAATGAATATTTCATTCCATTAGGGAAGTAGGGAAAGAAGTGAGCCAGTCAGGAAGTCTAAAGTAAATAGAACTTACATTTTCCAGGATAATTTTGTTCCGTCTAAGTGGA